>NC_089780.1:28715165-28757665 GCF_040412425.1 Macrobrachium rosenbergii | reverse complement strand
ATCGTTTAAAGAACAATCGATGACAATTAAAACTGGAGGACACAAAAGACAATTAGGCGTCAAAGGTATCATCAATTGGTTGAATCCTTATGGTCTCTGAGCGAGAAAATTCTTAATTGAGGTAATTAGCCTAAGAGGATTGTTTATGCGCACAAACATCGCTTTCACGCACACGTAAAGCTACTATTGACCTCTCTTTAACAGGAAGCGAAGAAAGAGCGTAGGCGGTTTGTTCCAGAGAGAGAGAGAGAGAGAGAGAGAGAGAGAGACCCATTTATAACGTAGGTGTAAACTGATATAATTCATCGAAAGCTTAGTTGAGAGAGAGAGGATAATCAAAAGGTACTTCATGACGTGATAAAATCTATCAATACCTTTCACCTAATCTCAGCCCTATCGTATGGCCCTGCAGATTAAGAGTTAAAGTGCACTTGACCCAGTTAGATTTAATAAATGGAATAAATGTCAATATAATTTTATAGATAAGAGTAAATTTAACCAGTCTGATTCACGAGAACCTGAATTAAATACAAAATACAAATTAACGTTAATTTAGAATCGAGTCAAAGGAATCAATGTTGAAATGATTAATTTTTTGCTTTAACGAAACAGATACGTTTCCAGCGCTTCTAGGTGCGTGTGATTTGTTGAGAGAGAGAGAGAGAGAGAGAGAGAGAGAGAGACTCCTCGCCATTAAAAGGAAATTAATGTTCAAAGCTCAGGTTTCTATACAAGTTACCACACAGTTTAGTATTCCACACATTTAAAGATTCCCCTCCATCATGAGTTCCAATAGAAATTCAAAGTGATAAATGAATTCACACAACAAAGACGTCAGTAACCACCGGAATTTCACATTTTTGGAAATTCAAATTATTATTATTGATTCCATATAATTAAAGATTCCATATAATAAAAATTTCAATGCTATTGAGGATGCCATATGAAACTCATAATTAAGGATACCACATTAGAATTCAATAGCACTAAGAACTCCACAATACAAAGAATTTCACGGAATTAAGGATCTTACAGTATGAAGAATTCCGCTCCATCAAAGATTCAAACGAAATGATAATTCTTCAGAATTGAAGCTTCCACGTCATTCAGAATTTTACAACATGAAGAATCCCACAGAATTTAAGATTCCATATGATGAATTCCATACAGCTAAGGATTCCACCACCACAAGACAACGAACTTCAGGCGGTGGATGATTCAGCATTATGTAGAATTCCCCACAAACGAGAATATAAAATTTTTTTGAAGACTTTCCGGTAGCGGGTTTCACCTAGAGTGTAATACGTGGGTGTACTGTAGGCAGTACGTCAAAGTCTTTGCAGCTTCCACGAATGTTTTGTGTCTTCTGCTGATGACACACTTAATTATTATTATCAAAATAATAACCTAAAGGATAAAGCAATTATGAAATTCCACACTCTTATCAGTATCATCCTTAAGATTGTAAGAGTATAAAAAATTGCAGAGAAATTTATCTAGGTTTTGAATACACTACTGCTGCTGCTTCTACTACTAAAACTCAACAGGACTGTGATTTTAAGATTTTTTTTTTTAATAGTGTAAGGCCGTTGTGCTTTGGAACTTTCGTTCCTCATTTATGATCCAGCTGTTTCAAATTCTGACGCTCTGACCCTTAATTCCTAGATTGCCGAAATTATCCAAGATCAAATTTCGGAGAAGAAAAAGAAATTGGCACATTCAAGCAAATGAATAATAAACACACCGGTAATTTTCCACTCCAAAAATAAAGTGTAAACCAACAATAGATAACCATTATAGAGGGACGTCTCCAGATACTTGTTTTTCCTCAAACTAGTATTTTCTGTTTAAACAATAACAATAATGCGTTAAGAATAATCCACCACACTCGCCCTGGTCAGAAGAACCACCGAGAGGGAGATATGGTCCCTTCCTCGCGCAATGGTAGAATGAGACATGACTGACCTGTGGACCTCTCTCTTTCAAACAACCACACGCGCGCGCACGCGCACTCGCTCTGACACACACGCAGAGGCATCAACGGTCCACTTTAGTATGTGCTCATTACTGTCACCTTAAGCTACAGGAATAGTCACATGAAGGAACAGAAAGGTTCGGGATGAAATGTCAAGACACCTCTATGACTTTATCGTAAGTTTTGACACATCACTTGAGTGCGAGGACGACGGAATGAGGCAACATTATTTACTCGAAACTCTAAAAGTCTTTCTTTTAGAGGAATTAATCATTCTGACTCGCAGGTTAAGGATAGTTCCTCATCAATTTTGACTTCTTTAGTTCTCATCCACTTTTCGTTTCTCCATGATTTTTTCTTCGTGGTTAAGTTTATTTATTTATCTGGATTTGTATCCGAATTATAAAACCTGTTGTATGAGCTGATTTCCATTTTTTTTTTTTACACATGAATATTTCAGTCTCTGGAAGCTTACTTAGCAAATAAATATTTTTTTTACTTGGTCTACGTATTTATAGATAGGTCATGAATAATAATAATAATAATAATAATAATAATAATAATAATAATAATAATAATAATAACAGGGTTGCCATATCTGAAGTCAAAATACAGGACACTTCCCTCTTGAAACCCCTACCCCGCTTCCCTAGTTAAAAAAAAAAAAGGCAGTTTTTATGATCTATCACTGATGTACACGCGTGTGTGTATGATAAAATAATAAAAAAAAACTTACCTTAACATGAGGATGATTATCTTGAATTTCTATTTAATCTTAATCTAGTGGCTGCATGTTGTGTGGCGCGTGCCCATCCATATTTTTGAGATCTGATGCTTTTCAGAACTTTATTGGATGTTATGTAGTTGTAGAAGTCACTGCTTGACAGATTGTTGTTGTTGTCGTCGTCATTGTTGTTATTTTTATTTTATTTAATTATTTTTTTTGTTTATTTGTATAAAAGCTGAAATTCCGGACATTTGTAGAAATTTTAAAATTCCCCCTGGACGACGATTTTGACATTTAAATGCAGGACATATCCTGGAAAATCCAGACGACAATAAAATAATAATGAAAACTGAAACACATTCTAAAATTGTAGAAGCAGTTTCGATAACTCTTCAGACCCCTTTTAACGGGATTCAGTAGAATTTCCATTTTCCTCCCTTTGATCGATCTGCAAAAAATAATGCAATTCTCGTTGGATAGATGGAGATGATAGATGCGCGATAACGCCAAAATAAAGTAAACTGAATGAAAATTTCCAACGCAGTTTATTGAATAATGGTTCATTTTGGACCAAAGTGCAGGGGGGTTTCAGCTGTTGCTGGTTTTGGGAAGTTGGAGGCTACGGTGTCACCGGTGGCCATATTTGGAACTTTGTTTAACTATCACGGTTCTACTCTTCAGCCTGTTTCTCAGCCTTACGCTCCAAACTGCCTGAGAGAAAAAGAAGAGTATGCACAATAACTCCCCACTGAAAGCAGAGCTTTAAACAACAACAACAACAACAACAAACAATAATAATAATAATAATAATAATAATAATAAACAATAATAATAATAATAATAATAATAATAATAATGAGATGACAGATTTATGAGTAAATTTCCATGGTCAAGCCTGTAAATTTGACAGATATACCTGACATATTTTGTTCAACTTAGAAGTAATTCAAGATAAGCAGCAAAACGAGAGCCAACTTCAAGGGACTAACTCCAGAGAAAAGTTAATTCACCCTTTTAAACGGTTGTGAGATTCAAGACGACAGGTCTGGGTATGACTGATTTATTTTCTCGGAAGCAGGTGTACATCGAGGAATGCGGACGCAAAGGTGGCCACCGACCTGCGGATCCCATGTCACGCATTTGGGCAAGAATTTGTGTTTGTTAGATGACATATAAATGAGAATGATTCGTCTTACAATAAACGCACAAAGGTGGTTACATACATCGGCGGGAAGGCCGGACAATACGTATGGAGAGATATAATATAAAAATATGAAATAATAACAGGTAATATACATGACGTGATTAATGCAGAAATGAAGAGGCGCGTGACGCCTTTAAACGGTAAAAAACTAAAAAAAGACAACAATAAAGTCTTGGCCATACCAATTGAGAATCAATATATGCCATAAACTACGCTGACTTCGTAAGAAAATTGCCTTACGTAAAGCATGAATTTCCGTGGCCTGCTTTGGGCAGAAATAGCCAACCTGTGACCTATCGGAATGCGTTCAGTTAATTCCGTTACCAGTGAGCTATAACTGTCCGATGGGACCACTCTCCCATGTCACTTGCACTGGATGTCAGTTCCGTAGATTTAGGTATCTGACCTCTAGACACGAAACAACAACAAATAATAATTTCAGTTTTGTGGAAAATGTCCTTGATTTTAAAATACGTTGTATATTCATCACTCTCTGGACACCACGTCAAACGCCAACAGGTATTCTGTTTTCATGAAGGTATTTTATGCGTGTGTACATTCAACTGTCAAAGCTTTTAAGTAAAGTTCACATGCATTAACAATCACTAAAATTGTTCCGCAATATAGTAAGACATTCGCGGTTTAACTCTTCCATTATGAATAGCGCATAAATAGTAATTATAATAATTTTAGTATATCTAACCGGGTTCTATGAACACGCACGCACATACATATATATATATATATATATATATATATATATATATATATATATATATATTTTTGTATATATATATATATATATATATATATATATATATATATATATATATATATATATATATATATCTTAGTATGAGCGTACAGTCAACAGTAAAAGGTCGAGGTTGAAAAATTTTGCTAACTTTTTCAAGTTTCAGCGAACTGGAATGTTGATAAATGCAGATAAAAAAAGGTATAGGTAAAAACGATCCTTTGACTTAGCCCTATGCCTATATGAAAACAATAACCGGTATAATAAATTAGACTAATTTTACAACTGATCCAGCTTTGAAATGGCTCCAAATCACATCCTGATTTTCTCAGCAAGTTTTTAGGAGTGAGGCTGCTAGTTCCATGACATTTTCTACCCACCACTCTCAGCTGACTGCCAGGTACATAATTCACGGTGTAAATCAACAAAAGTATGGTGGGTTTTAATGAAATTTGCCTAAATCGGCCCTCCTCTCTCAGGAATAGAACCTGAGTTCTCTAGTTGCGTATGGAGAAGTTGACTTGCTGACTGTTTTCTTTTGAGCACTGCAAATGAATATTAACTAATATTCACTGTGGTGAATGAAGGGGGAGCAGCCTGGCTTGTTAAAACTTCTGTCATAACTGTATTCACCAAAATATACGATGAAAATTAAAATATATCAGAAACATATACCCTTCACACTAAACAAAATCTTGCACGTCTTGAATTTTGTAGTGAACTCTTATAGATTTTCGATTCACTGACCTTTTCAGATAAGTTTTCCACCGCAAACCCTGGATACGAATTTGGGAAAGGACATGAGTACCCTCTTTACACCACCAGCACTCGAACCTGGTTTACAGTGGTCCACCCATGAATGGAAACACGAAACAAGCAGAAAGAGATTATAATAATGCAACAGGGACAGATATGCTGGCACTTCCGACTCTCTAGAGGCTCACAAGCAGACACTGCCATGGTCCCTCGCCGACAACTTTTGTTGATGCTTGGTCCTTTTCGGAGGTTGAGCCAGGCATCTATCGACCTTTAATACAAGCTGGAAAGTTATTAAGCTTGAAAAACACACTAACTGTGACCGAGGCAAAATGAACATTACTCGGGTCATCGCCATTACACAGAAAGCATATGATAAAAGATTTACTATCTTTTTTTTCACTAACTTCTCTAACTCCTTTGGAATAAAAATCGTGGAATTTATAAACGGACAATACATTTTAGATTAATATATTTAATTTGAAGTATAAAAAAAATCAAGCCTTCCAGATTTTAAATCTGGATATTATATTCAATCACATATCATGAAATGCATACACGACAGTATACATGAACTGAAGCATATACGCATTGATATAAGTAAATGGATCACTGTCATGTTTAAAAAAAAGCAGAAGAGAGAGAGAGAGAGAGAGAGAGAGAGAGAGAGAGAGAGAGAGAGAGAGAGAGAGAGAGAGAGCTATAAATAAGTGGGATGTGGTGTTACATAGAAAATCCCTAAAAAACAAATAACAAGTAGTCGCCAGATTTGCATAAATGCAGTTGCAAAGATATATGCAATTGACACAACACTGTCTCAATAAGTTTTAACAAGAGGAAGTTAATGTTAAAAAGTGCATAAGGCATGAGTGTAAAGGATCAACCAGATTCTTCCTATTAGTAACTTACTTGACCACTGACAAGATCATTCTTTTGGAAGAAATAATAAAAAAAAAAAAACCTAAAAGATGGTGAATGTGACCAAAAAATATATAAAAGTAATATATAAACGCTCAATGAGCGGTATAGTATCGATGACGTAGAAGACATGCAACACATTGTAGGAACAGGAATAGTAGGCTAGAGCTTATAAAATATCTAGTTGATGAAATCAGTAAATCAAAAGATGCTTCAGAGAACAACTGAAAAGTGCCCAGATCAAGGCAAAACAGGCAACAAACATGGCTAACTCATCCATAAATGTAGCAAGGTGACGCTAGGGAAGCTGTTTTGGAAAAGACTAGCAGTGCCAACTTTCATATATGCCATGGAAGTAAATTAGTAAGAGGCTAAGCAAAAAAAAAAAAAAAAAAAAAATAAATAAATAATTAAATAAATAAAAAAGTATATAATGAACCAATTTTACAGGACAATACTGAAAGTCTAAGGTACGTAGCAAGTTTGGCTTTAAGATCCGAAATCGGATTTTCATTCAGCCACTAGAGGAATGCAAAGAACAAAATTTCCTTTCTGAAGCATACTCTCAACAGCAACAGTAACAAGAAAAAGCTCCTTAGACCAGCATAGAAACGAGAAAACGACTTGGATTTTGAAAATCAAAGAGTATATGAAGTTAAATTTAAACTTAAAAGGAAATTGAATTGATCAAAGGAAAGCAATTAAAGGAGAGTATAAAAGATTGGATAAAAAAAAGCGAGGAAAAGAGAAATAAATGAAAAGCCAATGCTAAAAACCTGTAGGAAATTTAAGGAAAATGCGAGGAAAAACTTGGTATGATAATGCCAAAAAATACCGATACTGATTTACGCTAGAGCTAAATGACAGAAAAAGATTAAAAGATGGAAGACAGGAAATATTAATATTATAAAGAAAGAATTTAAAACTGAGCATTTCTTACTTTATTGCCCATCATACAACAATTTTAGGAACAAATTTAGATTCAGGCAGCACCTATACCAGGAAAATAGAGGGGAACTAATAGTTAACATTTTTCCATTCACAGAGTTTTATAAAAATGATACTGAAAATAGGAAAGAATTTATCAAAAACGTATGGTACCATAGAGAATACTATATACCTCAACAAACAGAACAAAGGCAAAATAGAACGCGCAAGAGAGCCTTTTCATAGGTCAGACTATATTACTACTACTACTCTTATTGCTGCTGCTGCTTCATGTAATGTAACAAATATTGGAAGATTACCTGTGTTCTCTTTATGAAACAATGCAACCGTTCCATTACAGAGCCTGCTTGAATATTTCTCGAAATGTTGAGACTTGTACAAAAAGTAAGTATATACTTTATTCTGTAAATGACGTATGCTACATGAATCTAACCTAGTCAAGGGTAATGTTTGAGTGCCGGGTGTGCTATTGTTAGCAAGGAATAACCCAGGCATAATTACTTTTCAAAAATAACACAATTTAAAGTAACTTTGACATAAATACAGATTTAAATAACAAATGGTCAGACACAGTTACAGATGATTTCTTTTTCGGGTCCCAATTTACCTGTAAATTCATTAAATACACAAACGTGACTTCTTAATTTACTGTAAATTGATTAAGTAATAAAATAAACTTTGAGAAACGCTTCTCCTATCAGGTTCTTCCATATCTGTATGATTTATGATGCTTAGGCTAGTGCCAGGTTAAGTCAGTGGAGTCCAGGGTGGCAAGCCAACCTGCTTAGGCGTATTTTAGACCTCGGAGCCCCTGGTTATGTTAGGGAAGCTTAGATTGATATATATCCCTGTTAAAATATAATTTAATGATATATTTGTATGTTATTTTAATAATCCTGGTATTTTTTGAAGTTGGTTATCTCATTAATTTGTCATTGTCAGTCTTGGTGCAGACATGTTTACTTTAACGCCAAATTTCCTAAAACTGGTGGTGTATGGATTTTGTGATAGTTTTATATTTTATTACTTAGTTTGACAATCTACTGCAAATTTAAGCTCAACTAATCACATTTACCCCTGAATCTAACAGTAAGATGCATTTTAAGTATGCTAAAAGGCTCATACTTTCATAAGGCCTTGCAGTTATGAGTTTTGCAGTATCTTCAGACCTGGGGACCAAAGAGGGAAACCAGGGTTCTTGGATTGGGGAGAACAAAAACATGTAAAGAACAGGGATGTGCAGTAACTTAACCTTCCCTACATACAGCTGAGGGTGTTGGGTCCTTTCTTATATGGCACAACTTAAAAGGCCCTGTCTTATGCATGTTACAGTGTAACTTTAATTTGATTATAAGCCTATGATTCCCTGTCTTTTTTCCCTAATTCCCAATTTTGAATGACTGTACTTAACATCCTATGCTATAAAAAAGAAAAAAACAAAGTGGTGTTTTTGCAATGAGATTTTAACCAATAAAAATACATAATCTGGTATTGTATTTACTATTGAATTAGCAGTTGTAAAATCTTTTCATGTAAAGGTTTGACCTCTTAATACCACATTCAAAATTTATTTCAGGATTCTTTCATAGGCAGAGACTCACAAATGCAGCTGTCCAGAAGAAGCGCTCTGAACTATTTAGTAAGGAGCTTAAACGACAGGCAGCTCTTATCACAGATGTGGAAAAGATTGAAGTGAAATACACTGGCCAGCCAGATGATTGTACGCTTATTATGAACAAAAATATGTCTACACCATTTAACTGTGCACAACGTAAGTATGTAGTTTTGAATTATAAAGTGATGTGATGAAAAGTTGCAGTCTTGAGATAGAAGTTAAATTGAATGGATCAAAAAGGTTAACTCTGATACTTGAGTTCACACAAGGGTTAAGCATGATGTATGCCCTGATGATGGTAAAATTGGGTTGTGTTGTCTGTGAACACTTCAGAACAGCATTAAAATCATTACTAGATGATAAAAATACTGCATTGTTCATAGTTCAACTCATATGCTGTAGGTGGATGTGACAGAACAGAAATCCTTCATAATCTGTAAACTTAATTAATGCATGTATTACTTACTTCCACATGTAAATGGAATAGTTGCTTAGAAATGAACATTTAAATAAACATTATCTTAATTTTTTAGTCAGTAGGATGGGCAACTTCCTATTGGGCCTTAATCTTGCTGTAAGTGATAATTACCCAATTGTTTTGCATGAGAGATATACTGTACTGAAACGCAACAGGTTTTGTGAATGGAGAAAAAAAAACAGAGTTGTCGATTATTTTCTTCTGTAGATGCAGAGCATGGTAAAACATCAAAAATATAACTCATATAGATGGAAAACATATCTTCTGCATTGAGACACAATTACAAGACTCATTGTTTGTGATTCCAAGGCTATGAAAAACTGGGATTTGTGCTTGTTTGTAAGCATGCATAAAAATTTTATAGACAGTTTTGACATTTATAGACATACCCATTGTTAATGTTCTTTTCTTCACACCTAGTTCTTTATGGTTGGCAGTGATACAGTAATAGAATAAAGGGACACACACATCATAATTTGAGATAGATTTCTCTATTATTTTTCTATTGTAGGATTCATATTATTGAAGAGTTTGTATGCATACATTATGTTTTTAGAGAAGTTTTGTGAAATGCAATATGGGCTCTTTCTAGAAAATGCATATTATGAAATCTTATACAGTATCAACTTTAGAACATCATTACTTTAAATGTACAGGTTTCTTGTGAATTTGTTTGATTTCAGATATTGGCCAGGCCATTATGGATAGATCTGTTTTAGCAGAAGTAAATGGACAAGTCTGGGACATGCATCGACCCTTGGAGGAAGACTGCACATTGTCATTTTTACATTTCAGACAGGTAAATTTTTTGTGCTTGCATTTTAGGGAGGATTAATATGGTGATGCTCATGTTTCACTAAAATCTATACTTTCTGTGTTACTGACCCCACAATTTGAACCCTTGGGAGTAACCTACTCATAAGTCATAGAAATGATGTACAGTACTTTCTATATTAAAGTTACTATTGAAAGCTTTTCAGTGTTTATTAAAAGAAATATCTAGGTAATTCACTGTACTGACTTCAGTGGATGGTTCAACTTCCTGGAAAACCTGAGTCATGTGTAATCAGTATTAGGTTTATAAATTCACTAATGTTACAACAGACAAGTCATTACACTCAAAATATCAGATGATGAGAGGATGTGTATCCTTTCATAAACAAAATTTGTAGAGTGAACTTCAGAGAAAAGGAAATGATAGAATAATATTGCTTTTTAGCATGCCAATCTTGAAAGGTAAAACTAAACAGAACCAGAGTAATATGTGCATAGTTTATATTTAGGAAATAATAACATGCCTTTGCTAAGAAGGCAAATTTTGGGGAAACCAAAATTTATTACCACAACTTTTTGAAGTATTTGAGGAATTTTGCAAGCAAAGAAGGTTCATCCTCATATAAATAATTTCAGCTAATAATCTCATGACTTAGAAAAATTGTTGTACAGTATTGAATTGCTTATGCTTGTTATGATTCCTTTTGAAGAATTTACTCTTTTAATGATGTAATTTGTGTACTTTATATTCTTTTTATGTTAGAAGTCATTCTAAACAGAGTGAAAATGAAAAGGCAATTTAAATATACTGTAACACATGCTACAGCATCAGGCTTTGGTTACTGGGTTGATCTGAGATTCTAACATTGCAACTAAATTGGCAGTCAGAGTAAAGAAAGTCTCTGAGTATAATTAAATTTACATTTTTCTCATTCATTTGGAATGTTTTGTAACATCAATACTGTACTTTGTATTTTAAACTCATCAGGAAGTACAGTAGTATTTTTTACTATTGCATTAGGTTTTGAAGTCTTTTAAAGTTTAGGTTGGTGTAGATTCTCTTCACATATATGTTTTTGTTTGTTGTAACCATGCACTTAACAAAGCCTACTATGGGAGATTTTAATTAATTTTCCTCTCTTACACATCTTTCATAAGAGTTTAGGTATCAAAAATGGTGTATATGCAGCAGCTCTTCCTAAGATGTTTTTTCATTCATCATCCAATTTTTAAAATTTTTAAAAATTTTTTGTGAAGTCAACCTTGGTCCTGTGATTATCTGTTTATTTTTCATTTGATTTCTATTTTTCATTTGATTGTCCTCTTTCAACAGCCTGATCCATATTATGTCAACCGTGCTTTTTGGAGATCAGCATCAATTATGCTGGGTGGTGTTTTGGAAACCAGCTTCAAAGATGACATATATGTTGAGCTCTGTTCATTTCCTTCTCCCAATGGTAAGTCAGCAAATTTTATAGTATCCATTTATGTTAATCTGTTAATTTGCAATTGCAGTTGTGTATTTTTATTATTATTGATATTTCTATTTATTTCTGTATGTGGATGACTGTACTGTATACCATTGCCATTTGTTTGAGATACATTTATATTTTTTGTAGTGCGTACTGGAAGTTTTGTATATGACGCTGACCTGAAGATGCCGAGTTGGGAGCCAAGAAAGGTTAGTAAAATGTACATAGTAAATTCTTTAGCATTTTGTGAGTAAACATTTAAATTTTAAAAACATGTCTTAGTGTACATTTAACAAAAATAGAATGATTGTGTGAATTTATTTAAGTTTAAATTTGATTTTATTGACCTGCATTTCAACTATTTGTGTAATTTACTTAGCATATTACATATGAAAAAGTCCCTTATATGATAGCTTTTGCCATTTGTCATTAGAAAGTCTGTACAGTGACAAATTGAGCTAAATGTGCAAAAAATATTTTTTAGGTTAATTTTTATAAATACAAACCATTGCCTTATTTAATCCTATTACAGTATTCCAGAACATGAAATATTGTCTAAATACAAATTTTCTGAGAATGATGATGATTATGCTCCTCTTGGGAAGAGAGATTCCCCAAAAGTGGGATGCATTCCCCAGCCTCAGCCACCTTCCTTATTTTGAAGCTTTTCTTTCACTTTAAAACAAAACGTGATTTGAAAACTGGTTTATGCTTGTGCTGAGTGCTATTGCCTTACAAGAGCCAAATGCCTACCATTGTTGGAAGGTAACTGATGCATAGAGCTCATTAATTGGGATGATATTTTCAGGCAAAACATAATGAGTAGCATCTCAATATAGCGGACATATTTACTTAGGAGCTATATTATTATAATTATTTTTTGCATGGGTACTACAGTATTTTAGATACCATGCATTTTGAAGTAAATCTCTTAAATTGAATGTTTAATGTAAAGTACTGGTTAGTTTAGGTTAAGAACTATATGGAATTGCTGTAAGATATCTAGCAAATATTCAAGCACTAGCTGTAACCTGGGGGTCGAGGGTCTTTGTTACTTAATGGAATTTGCTACTTATTAAGTCGAGGTGCCATTGTACCGGAGATGAGTATTATATCTAAGTCATGCGTGTCTTTCCACTTTGGGTTTGGTTTTTGAGTTAGTCTGTGGTAGTTTTGATATTGGCAGCTTAGTAGTTGTTCATCTAGGGATGAATGACAAGATGAGTGCCAAGACCTGGGATGATACACTGGTAGAAATCTGAAAAGGTGAAAAATGAGAGAAGATGGGTAAAATTGATGAACGTTTAATGACAGAAGTAGGAACAAATTCTTGACTACCCATACTATGCTGCTCTCCCTGTTAGAGTAGCTTCACTTTGACTAGGCCTAGTGTTGGGTTGCTCAAACTTGCTTTCTCTTACTTGGTGATGATCAGCAAGCTTATTGAGTCTGTATGCCAGTACACTTCTCCAATGAAGAAAACCATATTAGCATTTATTTTAAGAGTCAAGCAATCCACTTTCTCACCATTTATACAATGATAACTGCAGATGTGACAGTGTCATGAGAGTTTTATTGTCTCTTTGTATAATTTTTTCTACCATTTGAAAAAGTCGGTAGTTCAATGGTTTGCGTTGGTGATTGCAGTCAGGAAGAAAACATGAAACCCGTATGAAAGGCATGGTGCTTGAAAACAATGTATGTAATGGGCAGAATGTCGTTCATCATTTATAATGTGTTGGATCCTGAGAGCATCAGAATGTGCTATTGTTTTACGACGACAACTCTGCATCAGACTTATCCCACTTTGCTATGCCTAGCTAGGGTAGCCCAGGTCATGGTACCTCACTAGATGTTGTTAAATATATAATCAACTTATTTAGGAGAAATTGGTTATGAGTCCTATTTCTAACCCTGTCACATATTAAAGTACAGTAGAAATCTGCTTAATCATCATGTGATCTTTCAAAAGCCCAAATATTTGGCAGGTTTTTTCATTATGACCTTTCTCTGATATTTGACAAGATTCTGAATGTTTGGAATAAGATTTTGGGTTGCTTTGCTCCTTTTGGTTCAGTGTTTGGCTTCTGAGAAGGCACCAGATGGTCATCCTGGGTAATGAAGAACTTTTTATGGTGGTAGCGTTTTGTTCCATATAAACCATTATTTAGTAAATGAAATTACTCATTATAATTTAAACCCAAGTAAATACAGTGGACTGTCTTCGTCAGGAATATAGCAACAGCATGAATGCATGCATTTTGCTGTTGCAATACTTATTAACTGAGCAGTGAATTGCATAAAGACAACCTGGAAAATGGGGTGAAGGTGGGATCAGAGACATTGTTTTTGTTTGGGTATGATTCACATGACCACTCTAGGCCTAAAGAGGATGTGGTCCATAAATATATATAAAATGTGTAAAATGTGCATGCTACATATATATGCATATTAAACAATCGAGGGGTTAAAGATTACAAATTGGTTCTATCAAGTCAGGTGGTTAGATCTCTTAGGATAATGCAAAGTCTCAAAAACTTGACATGTTTGACCCACAAAAATACTGATAACCTGTTATAAGCTTCTATTGTAGATAATTTCCATAAGTAAAAATAAATGTTTGCATTTAGGAAAGATAAATTATTTGATATTTTCTGGAATTTAAGAGTAACCTCCTGTTCCTTTTGTTTTTAATTACTTGACCATGTTCAGTATAAAAGTATATACTGTATAATTTTGGTAAAAGAAATTAGGATGGTGTACTGTAATGTGTCGTATGTACTGAATTTTTTCACAGAGGAGGCCTTTTAGTCTTTTGACAAGTAGCCTATACTGTATGTACAGTACATTAACATAGCCTGTATGTACATTTAGTCACAGTTCACATTTCTATATGTATTTTATTAGTTCATTCAGTCTGTATAGCTTTATTGGTCATATTTCCTTAGAAATTCAAACAAATTATAACAAATTAATTTTGTTCTAGGAGGAACTTCGTACAATGTCAGGAGCAATGGTCAAGCTGTCTCTTTCTGCACTACCTTTTGAGAGGTTAGAGGTTGATGCCAAATTAGCTTTTGAGATGTTTTCAGATAATCAGTACAAAAGGGCTCAAGTTCCAAACATAGCTGCCCAGGGAGAAAAAGGTAAGTGCAGTGTTATTCTTTCAAATTTATTATTCATAGGTATTACATTTTTTATGAGACTTGTCATATAGTTTGATACAGTTTGAGGAAAATTAGTTTTGTATGAAACTTACTGATTTTTGTCTTTTTTATTGAATTCTGCATACATAAACAGGACTCTTAATTAAAACAAGTTTTCTCTTCCTATCAGAAAATTGTTTCTTGAATGGAAAGTTTTGCTTTTCATGAAATATTGTTATTTTCTCAAAGGTAACAGTGTGGTTCTTTACCGAGTTGGAGATTTTGTTGACATGAGCCGAGGGCCACTCATCAGCAACACCTGTCACATGGGCAAAGTTTCGATAGTATCAGTCCATCCCATCAAAGTAGACAGTGGAGAGCTTTTACGTTTTCAGGGTGTAGCTCTTCCTAAGGGCTTTATGGTAAGTACTGTATGAGGCAATGTTGTCGTTAGGTATTCTGCTTATGCTTTAATACCTGAGAACATATAATGCAGGTATGTTTTTAGGGCATGTACCAGTGAATAATAGGACTGCTTAATAAAACATCTAATACACAGATGAAAACTAGAAGTGAAGTTGAATTTATATGTAAATCAATATTACCTAGAGTAATTCTTGCTGTAGAATTGTTTGATTAGGGATGGGCAGTGGTTTGGTTACCATGAGAGAGAGAGAGAGAGAGAGGGAGATGGTTTGATTTGAGTAATGATGATGGATACACCTTTTGGAAAGTAATTTGGGCAATGTTTAACATTACAAATACCTTACGGTACATACATAAGCAATAAGGTGCCACTTTTTTTTGTCCTAATCAATCAGAGTAGCTCTAGAGTATCAAACTTTTTATTGGTGGAACTGTTCACTGATGATCTAACATATAGTGTTTTCTAATGTATAGCTATGTTTCATGTGAGCTTTTTCCTTTTTGCAGATGAACCATTTCTCATTTGGAATTTTGGAAAAACGTGCAGAACAGTTGGTAAGTTGTTTTCTTAAAAGTTTGAATGATCTAAAGTAATGTAGTACATGCACTTACTTTGGAGCAGTGTCAAGGAAAACTTATTACAGCCATTGAAAACATTTCATGTCTGGGTGTGTGAGAAAATGGCAATTTTTACTATATGCTTGCAGAGCCTGTTTCCTTTAAGAATTATCTTCTTGATATATGTATGATTTGGATCTGTCTTTGTTCATTACAATGTTTGCATAGTTAAACTTTATAGTTCTTGTCAGATGGGTGGTTCTTTGTTTTCAGCTTTAAGGAAAGAGTAATATTACTAGTGTATAGGTTCTTATAAGTCCCAAATTGATAATTCGTTTTTTGTCAAAACTTATTCATTACTAAATAAGTTGCTGTAATGATTAATTTTTGTACAAGATAATTTAATAACATTAGAATCAGTTAAACAATGCTTATTAATTTGTATGTGTGGGAGTAAAAATTTAGATAAGTTCCCCATTATTTACTTTGAAATCTTTAAGGTTACTTCTCTGTGTTTTTGTTTTGTACAATTTAGATAAAATGTACAACTCATCATGTAGTATCCTCTTGTTGATAAAATATTCATGTTAATGAAGGATAAAAATTGTTTTAATATTACCATTAGGTTGAGTATGTAACAGATGCTAATACTCTTTTCCGCCTTTCAGAACACAGGGAGAGTTCCAAGCATTCCGACCCTTGGAAACATTCGTGGGAAACAACAGGAATTATCTGCTGCTAAGTAGGTGTTGCAGTTGTGTGTTGGCAAAAATAGTTATGTGTGAGTTAAGAAATTTTTTTATATAATGTAAATAAAATATCGAAAAAGTAAGTAAACCATGAAGGAAAATAATAGACGTTTTCATCAAACCTTAAACTGTTTTTAAGGTGTTTTGCCACTGAAATAGATGGGTGCTTTATCAGCTAATAAAAGCTGATGCATATTTTAAAGTATAACAGTAATTTCTTAAAGAAATGGCCATCCTTGCCCAGTACTTGGGCTTTGGCCCTAAATGCCATCCATCCACTCAGGAACTGGAAATCACCCGATGCTGTAAGTATGCTTTGAAGCTTGAAATGATCCCTTGGTCAAAAGAACAGATGAAAGAGGTAATACTAAGAAATAAGGAAATGAAGGCAGTGTCCTCGTACAATCCTCCATTGCCATGGTATGACTAGAGATATCGATGAGGACGAGGAATTGGTTGATGATTTTATTTTGTGTAGCATATTGCTCAGTGGCAGCCAAACAGTTCAAGTACATCACTGCAGATTTTCAAACATCTCATAAAGAGCCACTTGCATTATGCTTGATAGATAATATTGTCCATGTTCACAACATTACTTGAATATAACTACAGTATATGATTGTACATACCTATTCACTTAAAGAATTATAGTTGTTCAGTATTCATTTGAAGATCCACAATACATTCAGTCATTCAAAGTTCCTAGGAAATGGGTTAATATACAGATATCAAAATAGATCAGAGAATGGTATATTCATTGGTATCATTTGATCCTGACTAATACCATGATGTGATACCCAAGGATTTGTGATTAGATGCGTTAGTAGTATATTAACAATGCTCCTGGAGTGCCTCACATGCCACTCAGCAGAACAACTGCCGTCTACTGATGGTATATTTTTCAAAGTGGATGTAATTCTTCAAATACAGCATATGGATTTTGTGAAGATCAGACATTTCTTGTGAATGTCTGTGTATGAACACAATGCAATAAAGAGAAAAAAGACAGGCAAAGAAAGACTAATGTAAGAGACCAAAATTTAACTTACAATTTAGTATAAATTTAATATATGGTACTTTTAGTAAAGGTTTTAAGGGTTAATGCTAAAACATTAGGTAAAATACTCGGATAATAGGTAATTATAGCTATGCCTAGGCAAAATAACAAAAAAACATTGTTCATTGAGTTGACCCAACTGAAAAGATTTATACAGCTTCATAATCTAAATATGTAATTCCAGTGCTGGCACTTTTTGATGAAAATCTATTACTTTCATATTTGCTTTATCATTATTAATACACTTCATTTAGAGATAATCAACTAAGGACAAATTTTATGTATCCCATGATTTTGCTGTAGGCTTTCAGTCTCTCTGTCTTTCATAAATTACATTTTAAAAATATTAATTTGATTAGAAATATATTACTTTTCATGATAACGTAAAAATAATTAGAGATTGAGTAAAGAAACTGATAGAGAACAAGTCCTTTACAAAGGTAAACTTACAATTTGTCAATCTTTCTCTTGTAAACTAAATGTAATCACTGAATGAAAACCAATAATGCTGTATACATTATTACTTTTATATAAATTTTGTCATTGGGAGATAAATGAAGATAAATAATGTTCAGCTCACAAACTGAGTAACCTGTGTTCAGCTTTTTAACAAGACGAGGAGGACAGTATAGGTGCACTCCCTAAAGCCCAGTATGCCCTTCTAACCTTGGACTTTGATTGAAGAATAAGTGAGGTTCATGCAATACCCAGCCAGGTCTCACACACAAAAGCTGGCAGAGTATTGATCTTTCATAAATACCAGGATTCATGACCAAGACAAAATTAACTTTCCATTCCCTTAATCCTCACCAAGCTGTGTCATATCTGCTCTGCCTGTAGGCCTACACCTTTACAGTGAGGAGGACCTTACCTTGTGGATTGTCAGAGCCATATATTATTGCAGTATCTCGAGAAAACTTTTAAAAAGAGGGTTTCATGCCTGTTCCTATCATCCTGGGCAATTAAAATAGGTCACTGAAAGCCCAACCTCTTTGTTAATTGGGAGGTCACTGAAAACAATCTCTTTATGGCTCAGACAAGCCACGTCAAATTTGCGTTCATCCACCTTCAAATCTGAGGCATCCAGGCTAAAGGTCAAGGGTCATGAGGTCTGGGTCATAGAAACTTCTGTTGCTTTTCAAATGGACTCATGTGCTAAACATGGCAACATGGAGGTTGTCTTTGGCATAATCATGAGAACACTACACTTTTACTTGAGAGATGTAACCTAAAAATAGATGGATTTATAGCTTTCACTCGTCATCATCATTGTAGCTTTCAATCATCATCATCATCGTCATGAAAACTTAACAATGACCTCTAGGCCTAGATACCTGCTGCTGTTTCATTACAATTGTAAGCACTGTTTCTTTTGTGTATCAAATTCTTACAACAGAATAAAACCCATGGCCTTATTAACAAGACCCTGTTCAAATCATGACCCCTTGTTAGCCTCAAGAATATCTTTCACCCACCAGCCTTCAACCAACAGTGTTCATTGGCCCAGTGGTCCCAGATTTGTAATCTCTTGACAATGAGTCTATCCTACCTAGGTACTCATGAGCTATTGTAAAGTAATGGTTTTGAGTTGAAACAAATATAATTGATAAAAAACTAAAATGAATTTCTCACGAATACTGCCTTTAGCACTAAATGGCTGGCTGTGTTCAGTGTTTGGCTTTATAGCCTAATTTTTATCAGTTAAATTATTACCATTTATCCAGAAATTGCCAATGACCTCGTTTTCCTCTTATGGTCATTGATTTGTTTTAACCTGTTTGGTGATTTAAGTTGCCAACGTGTGTGTATGGCATGTTTTATTGTAGTGTTGATGCACCCTTGGTTGCTGGGATCGGGCAATAACAAAGGAAGTGGTCTGCTTACAAAACAATTGTAAAAAATGCATATAAGCAAGGTAAGCAGTTTAGAAATTGCATAAGTCATGAGTTATGCAGAAAAATATTACTGGGGCTCAATTCATATCTAGATGCTTTCTGTTTTGGACCAATTTCTTCAATACTTGCTTTTTTGCATTTCCCAGCAGCCTTTTTATTACTCATCACCACATGCTACTAATTTAGTTCACCCACAACACACCCATGACACTTCATACTAACTGTACATAAGTGTAATTTTAAATAATTTTTACATCTTGTAATGGACCCATTAAACCTATTCTTTTGTAATCCCTTGAAGACTGATAACCCACCTATCAGTGTAAAGTCCCCGCTTATGTGTTCTCTGTAGAGAACATCCTGTTTTCTGCGGTGCCTTCATTTCGACCTAAGGTCGATCGGAATATATATTTATCATCATAATTGTAAATTGTATAATGTTGTCTTTCTAAACAATCATGGTTTATGTACAAGTAACGAGTTATTTAAGTTATGTGTCAGACATTATTGATCACTAAGTTTTCTGTATGAACCTGTCCTGTTTTTGTAAGAAATAAGTTTGACCTCAGGTCACCTGTAAACCTTTGTACCAGCGGTCTCTGTGAACTACGCAGACGTCCGCATCCCGCTTTGTAAGCAGGTTGCTTTCATCAATAAACCAGCAGTACTTGTCTTCCTGCTCATTATTTTGCACCTCTCTCACAGTGGTGACCCCAGAGTGGTTCCTGGAAGCCATTAACAGACCCAAACGGCAACTAAGTCTTGGCCAAATGAACCTAATCCACACCCCTAATGGACTAACTATGGCGCTCTAACAAAGCGTTCAGGCGTTTACCAACCATCGTCGGCAGGTCGCCAGCGTCATTAGCGGACCCACATGGCACGCTTCCCCAGCGTGTATTGGTGCGAGTATTCCCTCACACTCCAAGTGAGAGTGTGAAATGAGCATGGACGCAGACATTCCCAACCACGTACAAATTACTGCGAACCTCACGGAGGCAGACACCTCCCTCTCGTAACTCCCTCTCGCACGCACCTCCACATCGGTACCGCTGCCCTACACAATGACCCCCCTGATGGACCAACCAAAGACAGCCCTTAACATAAGGTTGCCACCATTCACCAGGGAGAACACAGCGTCTTGGTTCTACAGGGTTGAGGGACAATTCAGAATAGCAGGCCTGACAGACGAGGTGTTGAAGGCAGACATCGCCATTAACGTCCTCCAGGAGGAGATGTATAAGATCATCCCTAGGTTGATGACGACATCAGGCCCCGCCACCTTCCAAGAACTGAAATCCACTCTCGTCAAGGCCTGCTCCCTGCCGTTCTCCGAGAGAGCTGCCCGTGCCCTCAACCTTGCCCTCAACCCCTGGCAAGAGGGAAACCTCTTGGAAGTGTGGCACGCCCTCCAGGACCTCCTCCTCCTCCCCAAGACTGACAGCAGCAGCAAGCGCAAAGAAATCAGTCTGTCGACGGAGATCTTCCTGCGGCAGCTACTGCCAGAGGTCCGTGGGCAGATCACGGACGCGTACACCCTGCCGGTCGAGGACCTAATCAGGTTGGCGCAGCAGCTGATGGACTCCACGAAGGCAGCCAAGCAGGCGACCACACCCGCACACTCTGCCAACTGCCTCCTGCCAGAGGACCCCACCATGGAGCCCGTCAACTCCATTGAGCAGAAAAGGCCGTCCCACCAGCAGAAGAGGGAGGGGCCAGGGCTGTGCTACCTCCACCTGAGGTTCGGGAGAGCTGCCCAGAGGTGCGAAGCCCCTGCCCTTTCTTCCCTTCAAAAAATGGAGGAGGCGGCGGCCAACCCCACAGGCTGCCGTGGCAGCAGCAACAAAAACACCCAGGTGCCCCCTACCATTAGGGTTCTACATCCGCGACGCAATCTCCGGCAGGATGATGTTGGTCGACACTGGAGCCATGCGTTTGGTGTTTTCGCCTTCAGAAGAGGACCGCAGACGCCCGCCGGACCCAACTGCCTGCCTGACGGCCGCAAATGGGTCCCCCATCCTCTCCTACGGCACCAAGCTCCTGTCGATCTCCATCCTTGGCCGGAGGTACAGCTGGGAGTTCATCATCGCGGACGTCAGGACTCCACTCCTGGGGCGGATTTCCTCGCCCACTTCAGTCTAGCAGTCGACGTTGGCCGCAAACGCCTGCTGGACATCCAGTCCTGCCAGTCCCTGCCCTTGTCACCAAGCCCCAGGGAGCCCGCTATCTGTTCCATCATGCCCCACCAGTACGGTTCCCTCCTGAAGGAGTTCCCGGAGGTCTTCAAACCCGAGCTCTGCCAGATGCCCGGGACTCCTGCCAAACACGGGATATACCACTATATCAAGACGAAGGACCCCCAGACGCACATAAAGTTCCGATGGCTTCCCCCACAGCGCCTTCAGGAGGGCCAAAAGGCCTTCGCAGAGATGGAAAGGATGGGCATATGCAAAAAGGCTCCCAGCCCATGGGCCTCCCCTCTTCACATGCTGCAGAAAGTGGACAGCACCTGGAGGCCCTGCGGTGACTACGGGTGGTTGAACCTGGCAACAGAGCCCGACCACTACCCCCTGCTGAACATGCAGGACCAGACGGCCTCTTTCCACGGGGCCAGGATATTCTCCAAAATGGACCTACTAAAGTCTTATTTTCAGGTACCAGTAGCACCGGAGGACATCCCCAAAACCGCCATCGTCACGCCATTCGGGTCCTACGTCTTCGCCTCCTCCACCTTCAGCCTGAGGAACATGGGCGCGACCTTCCAGAGATTGATGGACAGCATCCTGGGGGACCTGGACTTCTGCGTCTGCTACATCGACGATATCCTAATCTTTTCCAGATCCTGGGAGGAACACCTGCGACACATCCGGAAGGTCCTGCAGCTCCTGCAGGAAAGTGGCCTTGTCGTCAGGTTTGACAAATGCACCTTTGGCGTCGAGAAGGTGGAGTTCCTGGGCCACGAGATATCCCCAGAAGGCGTCCGCCCAATGTCGTCGAAGGTCGAAGCCGTCAAGAAGTTCCCCACCCGTACCTCCATCAGGGCCGTGCAAGAATTCCTTGGGATGGTCAACTACTACAGAAGATTCATCCCGGGGATTGCTCACACAATGGCCTCCCTGACGGAGGTCCTGAAGGGACGTCCAAAGACCTTAGTGTGGGGTCCCAACCAGCAGAAGGTTTTCCTCCTGACGAAGGCCGCCCTCGCCAAAGCAACATCTTTGGCCCACCAGGACCGCAGCGCTCCCTCCAGCTCGGACGCCAGCAACGCCGCCTGCGGAGCAGTCCTGGGGCAGGTCATCAGAGGGACCCCTCAGCCCATCACCTTCTTCAGTAGGAGGCTAAACCCCTGCTGAGTCCCGCTGCAGCACCTTCAACCGAGAACTCTTCGCAGCATACCAGGCGGTATGGCACTTCAAGTTCCTCCTGGAGGGGATGCCCTTCACAATCTGGACCGACCACCAGACGCTGGTCCACCCCTTCACGAAGCTGGGGGAAGCATGGTCCTCTAGGCAGTAGCAGCACCTCGCAGCCATCATGGAGTTCACCTGCACCATCAAATACCTCCCCAGCAGGAAGAACCCGGTAGCTGAGACCCTCTTGAGGATCGAGATTGATTCCATACAGCTCGGGATCAACCACGATGACCTCCACCCGCGAACCAGCATCTGACCCTGAGACCCCAGCCTGCCGTACAGCCGTCACATAGCTGAAGTGGAAGGATGTGCCCTTCAGCTCAGGAGGATCAACATTACTGAGCAATGTCAGTACTGGATGCCCCCGTCCCCTGGTACCCGCCTCCACTTATCGGCTGGTCTTCATCATCATCCATGGCCTATCCCACCACTCTGGAAGGACAACAGCCAGACTGCTGATGGAGAAGTTTGTCTGGCATGGCATACGGAAAGACGCGACGGTGTGGGCAAGACAGTGTATGCAGTGTCAGGCAAGCAAAGTGAGACGGCACACCGAATCGGAAGTGGGCGAATTCCACCCAGCCAAAGAGACACTTTGGTCACATCCACATCGACGTAGTAGGCCCTCTTCCCCCATCAGGAGGAGCCAGATACCTTCTGACAGTCTTCGACCACTCCACCAGGTGGCCCGAAGCTATTCCCATGGAAGAAGCCACCTCCAGTGCATGCGCAGAAACCCTCCTCTCCAGCTGGATCAGTCAATTTGGTGTCCCAGACGACATAACAACAGACAGGGCACCCGCTTTCCTGTCTGAGCTGTGGACCACCCTGGCATGCCTAATGGGGACCACTCACCACAGCACCACCACCTACAACCCCGCAGACAACGGAATGGTGGAAAGGTTCCACAGGTCTCTGAAGGCGTCCCTCATAGCTCATTGCTCATCCGAAAACTGGAAGTACCAGCTACCCTGGGTCCTCCTCGGGTTGAGAACCGCCCCCAGAGCCAACAGCAACCCCTCCTCAGCAGAAAAAGTCTACAGGGAGACTCTGGTAGTCCCAGGGGAACTCATTGCAGAGGACAGGGACGACATAGGGACGCAGAGGCTCCGTGACACGGTTGGAAATTTCTCCCCCTGCCAAAAGACATTCACCGACAGGACGTCCCCCTTCATGTCCCCCGGGCTGTCCTCCGCCACCCACGTCTTCGTCAGGGACAACGCCGTACGCCCACCCTTGACTAGACCCTACAGAGGACCTTTCCTTGTACTGGAAAGGAACAAGAAGGCATTCCAAATATCCATCCATGGGCGGGAAGACTGGGTGTCAATAGATCGTCTCAAACCTGCATTCCTGGAGGAGGGCAACGGAGGTGGACCCCAAGACCTCCCGCAGGATGCTGACAGCCCCTCAGACAACCCCGGTCGCAGGAAGGTGTGGGCGTCCCCAAAAAGCCCAGAAACCGGACAGAAAGGCACCCCAACAAACCACTGCAGAGGACACCAGGGAAGGCAACCACCCTCTCCAGTTGGCATCGAGAAAGCGAGGCCCTTCGTCGCCCCAGCAGATACCTGGTTTGATAAGACGTTGCCTCTGTCTTGGAGGGGCGGTTATTGTAAAGTCCCCGCTCAACGCCTTCTCTGTAGAGAACATCCCGTTTTCTGCGGTGCCTTCACATCGACCTAAGGTCGATCGGAATATATATTTATCATCATAATTGTAAATTGTATATATGTTGTCTTTCTAAACAATCATGGTTTATGTACAAGTAACGAGTTATTTAAGTTATGTGTCAGACATTATTGATCACTATGTTTTCTCTATGAACCTGTCTTGTTTTTGTAAGAAATAAGTTTGCCCTTAGGTCACCTGTAAATCTTTGTACTAGCGGTCTCTGCGAACTACGCAGATGTCCTCATCCCGCTTTATAACCAGCTCGCTTTCATCAATAAACCAGCAGTACTTGTCTTCCTGCTCATTATTTCGCACCTTTCTCACATCAGTTTTGACTAAGAGCAAATAATTTCCCTTCAACAGACATTGTTTGTCTCAGTCCTATTCTGCCAAATTTAGTTTGGGTCTAAAATTTTCTCATTTGCTGTAAGTTTATTGCTGGTGAATAAGTAATGATTTGTTCTCGCCTCTTAAGTTATGCCTTCCACAAACCACCAAAACTTGACATTGTTCGTAAACTTGATCTGGTCTCCAGACGTTTCAGGCTTGACATATACCAGAGAAATTGAGTTGCCAATTATACACACATCTTTCATTTATGCATTATGACGGTTGCGTTGCCCAATTTGCTTTAACTCATCCTTCCATTTTGTTGTGCCTGACATTTTTCTAAGGGCTTTTATTTTCATGCGTTTGTTCGACAGTCTTTAAACTCTAATGGCTATTGACGTAGCTCTCCCATGCTTTGTTTACTTTTGATCATCATCTTCGATTTTTATTTTTGGAGACCCACCTTTCAGTCCTCGCCAAGTCCATCTGTAAAGTCACCAATTCGGCGCCAGGATAGTGTTTCGGCGGCGCCATTAATTAAGTCTCCGCTGAGCTTGTTTTCTTTGGTGACTTCCCGTTTTCTTCAAGCTAAATTAGTCACGCCTAAAACGTGCCAGGTCACGCATTTTTATCATTTTTACTTTATGGTATTTATACGAATGTCACACATTGTGTATCACATGTTTCTTCATTCACAGGCATCAAGACTGTATCTATATTGTGTCTCTGTATGTTTCGTATTGTAATTCGTACTCGTTCACTGCATATTATTGTTTATTGTTTCGACCTCAGGTCACAGTCAATTCCATTGTCTCTCACGGCCCAAGCGTCAGTCGGCCGCAATATAAGCCGCCTGGATCTGTAATAAATCAGCAGTAACCTTTACCTGCTCGTTTCTTTGACACCTTACAGTGGTGACCCGAGTATCCCGGAGCCATTAGCGACTCACACGGCGACTCAGTCTTGGCTCCAGGATTTCTCCAAAAACGCTCTTAGCGGCCTAAACACGGCACTGTAACCAGCGTTTGAGCGTGCTGACTCTCGTCGGCGTACCACCAGCGTCACTAGCGGAACCACACGGCGCACGCAAAGTGCGCATTGACGCGAGTATCCTACTCCAGTAAGGGGGTCAAAGAGCGAGCATGGACGCGGATATCCTCCTTCATGCAGTTAAACGCGACCCCGCGACTCGAGGTTTACCTACCTCCCATCGCAGCCGCGCCGCCCCGCGCCTGGCCCTCCCGCAACTCCACACCAGCGCCCAACACACGACGGCCGGGCAACACAATCGCGGGCCGCCACCACCCTAAAGCTGCCGCCGCGTTCGCAGGGCAACCCATCGAGGTGGCTGCGCAGGGTGGAGAGCCACTTCAGAATCGCGGACCTCACGGACGAAAATCCTACAGGCCGACACAGTGCTCAACGCCTTCCGAGGACGGTACAACAAACTCATCTCGCGGGTACCAAACACTCACCCTCACATACAGCACCACAAAAAAAGTTCCTCCTCGGCTTGCTCCCTGCCCATCGCCGAGCGGGCCGCCCTGCCATCGACCTTGCCAATAATCCACGCCACGACCTCGAACCAAGAGACGCTTGGGGCATGGTCGACCTCCTGTCAACACCAGTCTCGGGTGGCACGAACAAGCGGCAGGAGATAAGCCGTACGGGAAATTTTCCTTCGCCAACTCCTCCCGGAAGTACGCAACCAGATCGCGCACCCCACCACCATGCCTGTCGAGGACCTCATGAGGCGGCACAACACCTCACAGACTCCGTCAAGGCTTCAAACGGCTAAAACCGCCACTCAGCCGGTCAGCTCCGGCCCAGCCTGAAGAGGACGAGAGCAGCCCGTCAACGCCATCGCCAACAGACGTCCACCAACCACAGTAGACGGTGGTCCCCGGGCTTCTGTCGCTATCACAAGTGGTTCGGAAAGGACGCCCGAAACTGCCTGCCGCCCTGCTCGCTCAACCGCTCAAAAAGCGGGGGCGGCGGCCAGCAAGACAGGCCGCCATGGCAGCCGAAGAACCAGGGCCTCAAAAACAGTAGGTTTCTACGTCCGCGACACCGCTCTCCGGCAGGATGATGCTGGTCGACACAGGAGCCTTCAAGTCGGTCTTCCCAGCATCCAGAGAGGACCGCAACCAGACACCAGACCCGCCGCCTTCCTGACGGCCGCCAACGGAACCCCATCCTCTCCCTACGGCACCAGGCTCCTGTCGATCTCCATCCTTGGCCAGAGTTACTCCTGGGACTTCATCGTCAGCGACGTCAGGAACCCCACTCCTGGGGGCCGATTTTCTGGCGCACTTCAGTCTAGCTAGTCGACGTGGGCGCAAGCGCCTCCTGGATACCGACTCCTGCTGGTCTCTCCCTTTAACGGCGGGACCCAGACCCACCATCAGCATGCCCGCCGCCCCCACCAGTACGCACACCTTCTGTCGGAGTTCCCTGAGGTGTTTAAGCCCGAGCCGCCAAGTCCCCGGGGCCCCAGCCAAGCACGGCATATACCACCATATAGTGACTAAAGGGCCCCGACACATGAAGTTCCGCAGGCTTCCCCCTCAGCGCCTTCAGGAGGCGAAAAAGCATTCGCGGAGATGGAACGGATGGGCATCTGCAGGAAAGCCTCCAGTCCATGGGCCTCCCTCCACATGGTGCAGAAACCGGACGGCTCCTGGAGACCCTGCGGCGACTACAGACGGCTCAACATTGCAACGGAGCCCGACCACTACCCTCTGCCCAATATGCAAGACCTTACGGCCTCCTTTCACGGGCCAAAATATTCACTAAATTGACCTTCTAAATCTTATTTTCAGGTACCTGTTGCGCCAGAGGACATACCAAAGACAGCCATCATCACGCCCTTCGGGTCCTATGTGTTCGCCTTCTCCACCTTCGGCTGAGGAACGCCGGGCCACCTTCCAGCGGCTCATGGACAGCATCCTGGGGACCTAAAATTCTGCGTCTGCTACGCCGACGACATTCTCATATTTTCCAGGTCTCACAGCGAACACCAAAGGCACATCAAAGCAGTCCTCCAGCGCCTCCAAGAAAACGGCCTCGTCGTCCGTTTTGACAAGTGTACATTCGGCGTCCAGAAAGCAGAGTTCCTGGGTCACGAGGTATCTCCGACAGGCGTCCGCCCTCTTACATCGAAAGTGGCAGCCGTAGCAAAGTTCCCGACACCCACCTCCATCAAGGCCGTCCAGGAGTTCCTTGGGATGGTAAACTTCTACAGGCGCTTCATCCCCGGGATCGCACACCACGGCCCCCTGACGGAAGTCCTAAAGGTCAACCAAAAGTCCCTGTCTTGGGGACCCAGCCAGCAGCAGGCCTTTTCCCGGGACGAAGGCCGCCCCTCACAAGGCAACCGCCTTGGCACACCAGGATCCTGGCTCCTCCAGCTGACGACAGACGCCAGTAACGTTGCCTGCGGTGCTGTTCTGGAGCAAATCATCAACGGGCGCCCCAGCCCATCGCCTTCTTCAGCAAGAAGTTCAATCCCGCAGAGTCCCGATACAGCACCTTCGACAGGGAACTCCTGCGCGATGTACCGCGCAGTTCGGCACTTCAAGTTCCTCCTGGAGGGGACGCCCTTCACAATCTTCACAGACCACCAGCCACTGGTTCACGCCACGAAGCAAGGGGACGCATGGTCTTCCAGACAGCAGCGCCACCTCTCAGCCATAGCCGAATTTACCTGTTCCGTCAGGTACCTCCCCCGGCAAGAAAAACCCGTAGCAGACGCCCTCTCCAGAGTCGAGTTGAACGCAGTGCAGCTTGGTGTAGATTACCAGACCTTGCCAGGAACAGGCCGCTGACCCAGAAACCCCAGCATACCGCACCGCCATCACATCCTCAAGTGGCGGACGTGACCCTCGCCCCGGAGGCCCCAGTCTGCTCTGTGACATCAGCACAGGCCAGCCCCGCCCCTGGTTCCAGCCTCACGCCGCCAGGTATTTGACATCATCCACGGCCTCACACCCTCCGGCAGGACCACGGCCAAACTGCTTTCAAAAAAGTTCGTCTGGCACGGGTGCAAAAGGACGCCACAGCCTGGGCAAAACAGTGCCTGCAGTGCCAGACCAGTAAAGTGGGTCGTCACACGCAGTCGGGGGTAGGCGAGTTCCCACAGCCAGGGCGCCGCCGGCCACATCCACATCGACGTCGTCGGGCCCCTTCCCCATCAGGCGGATCCAGATACCTCCTCACGGTGGTAGACCGTTCAACGAGGTGGCCCGGCCATGCCCATGCAAGAAGCCACCGCCAGCGCATGCGCCGAGGCCCTGCTCTCCAGTTGGGTTAGCCAATTTGGTGCCCCGGACCACATCACAACCGACAGGGGCCCCGCTTTCCTCTCCGAGCTGTGGTCTGCCCTGGCTCAACTGCTGGGAACCACGCACCACACCACCACAGCGTACAACCCAGCGGCCAACGGCCTGGTTGAACGGTTCCACAGGTCCTAAAGTCATCCCTCATGGCCCGCTGCACCGCCGAGGACTGGAAACATCAGCTGCTGTGGGTCCTCCTCGGGTTGAGGACCGCCCCAGAGCCGACGGCACCCCATCCGCAGCTGAACAAACCTATGGGGAACCCTCGTGGTGCCGGGAGAGCTCGCAGACGGATGATCGCCACTCCCCATCTCTGCAGAGGCTCCGCGACGTGGCCGGCAAGTTCGCCCCCTGCAGGCGCTCATACATCGACAGAGCAACCACCTTCGTGCCGCCACAGCTGTCATCCGCCACCCACGTCTTCGTCAGAGTCGACGCCGTCCGTCCACCACTAACTAAGCCCTACAGGGGACCCTTCCCGCGTGCTGGAACGGAACAGCAAATATCCATCCGTTCCGGCTGGCACTTCCAGGCAGGAACGACTGGGTTTCCATAGACCGGCTAAAGCCCGCCTTCCTGTCGGAGAGTCCCGCAGCGCCGCAGCACCCCTTCCGCCCAAACGCACTCCAGCACGCCCTCACCACCGCAGGCGCCAGCCCTTCCCCCCAGGAAGGGACCGCCCAAACAGCAGCCTCACAGGCGGGAGGCCCCTCAGTTATCCTCAAGGAGCCGCGGCACCCTTCAGCGTCCCACCAGGTACAGGGATTAATCAGACGCGTCCCTCGTCTTGGGGGAGTTATTTGTAAAGTCACCACCCGGCGCCAGGATAGTGTTTTGTTTTCGTAAGAAATAAGTTTGACCTCAGGTCGGCGCCATTAATTAAGTCTCCGCTGAGCTTGTTTTCTTTGGTGACTTCCGTTTTCTTCAAGCTAAATTAGTCACGCCTAAAACGTGCCAGGTCACGCATTTTTATCATTTTTACTTTATGGTATTTATACGAATGTCACACATTGTGTATCACATGTTTCTTCATTCACAGGCATCAAGACTGTATCTATATTGTGTCTCTGTATGTTTCAGTATTGTAATTCGTACTCGTTCACTGCATATTATTGTTTATTGTTTCGACCTCAGGTCACAGTCAATTCCATTGTCTCTCACGGCCCGGCGTCAGTCGGTTTTGCAATATAAGCCGCCTGGATCTGTAATAAATCAGCAGTAACCTTTACCTGCTCGTTTCTTTGACACCTTACACATCCAGCGCCATTTCTTCGCCAAGTATAGTTCATAATTTTCTTGAATAACTTGTTCTTTCATGTCACAAAGTTTTCGAGTAGATGAGTGTTTAGTTTTCTTTTAAAAATAGTTCGTGGAACAACTTGCTGAAAAGGTTGCAGCATATTTCAAGGATCTTGTCACACGATGCCAGGTAAGGTTCTTTAAGAGCAGTGGCCAGTGTCTTTATACCAGGTGGGATTGAAACAAGACGTGTATATATAGATATGCCAACACTTCACAAAAAGTTTGATTATCAAAATTAAGAGTCTATCTAAAATTAAGATATTGAACTAAAGTTCCAGAACATTAGAGAAAATGAACGCTTTTATCTATTTTCGACATGGCAACTAGAAACTGTACTATGGGGAACTACACAAAAGAAAGTCTCAGTCACAACATAATTCATGCTTTAACAGTTCTTTTTGCAGTTTCTTTGTTTACAGCAAGTTTCATAACTTACCAAGAAGAGTAAGATCTAATTTAGTTCTCAGAGGGATGAAAAAGATTTCTTTGAACACCATCTGTTCAGTATAAAATTTGTTTCTTTCTCGACTGCTTGGTGTTGTATTCATTTCCTTTCTTCGTTCTGTCCTCTTTATTGCTAAGGTGCTTGTGTCTTTTACTGTATAATTTTGTATCAACCGGGTATTCTTCCACGTACCTCTTACTTTCTGAATAATCCTTTTAAAGGTGCCAACCATTTTTTTATCTGTCTTGTTGGGAGCTAGATGTCTTGCTTCAGAACTTCTTGTTAATGTTTTTGCGGAGAGTTCTGGTAGGTTTTTCTATTCCCATGCAGCAACCTTTTTCTTGCTCACTTTCTCTTATGCCACATCTCTGTGCAAATAAATTGAAAGGCGTCATCTATGTCCAGAAATGAACAAACAAAAACAATTTATCTCTATATGTGTTCTGTTTTACACCTGTTCGTTTTTTATGTCAAAACTTAGCCGAGCAAATGTCTAGGCCCCTGTGAATGATAGGGCAGGAAGCTCACTTCTCTCATTGAGGTAGGCCTTTATGAAATCTTTTCTCAACATAAAGGAAATCAGCGTAGCAGAATTTCGAAGTGTTTTGTATAAGTCTTTATCATAACTAGGGTGGAAAGTCTCCTATTTCTGCTGTTGCATTTGTGCCTTCCATCTCCTCTCTTTGACTAAGTAGCAGGCACCATCTTTTATTCTGCAACCCTTTCCTATTTCCCATCTCATTTGTTCTTGACAATATTCTCATCCTGATTTTAGTAGTTTTCCACTGAGCCTTCCTTTTATCACTGTGCATGCAGTTTCCTGTAACCTTAATTTCGTTGTTTGTAGAAGGCAAAGACCATCTTCCTATCATCTTACCCTCTTTCATTCATTCTCAGTCTGTATCCTAGTTCTGGCCTCTAAAGTTACTTGTGAAGTTTCTGTATTTGGTAGAAAGGCTCTCTCCCATACGTTGCAAGAATTCATATTGAAAGAAAAATACTCAGAACACATCATGACGTTTCTAGACTTGGGGCTCTCTCATGCAGACCTGGTAGAAATTTCCTCGGCAAGAAACATCCCAACTATTGCCCTCCGTCTCTGGACCCTGTAGGTTTGGAAGTCTTTATCTCTTGATAAAAACTTCTTGGGTTGTGAGGTGGGTGAGGTAATGACTTCCAAGAACTCTTAGTAATTTTCATTGCAAAGGAGTGGCCCCGGAAAGAATGGTGTGCGGACAAACTTGACCTCCCAAAATCTTCATCAAGCAATAATTCCCACTGTAGCCAAGTCTCCTCCTTTGTTAACCTTCTGTTGGAAAATTCCATCAGGTTATAGAAACTCTTTCCCTTCGTGCTTGGAGGTCATCCAGAGAGAAACCTTTCTGACAAGGTTGCCAAATGTCTCTGTGCTCCAAACGATCCATTCACCCTCATGCTGCACTAATCCCAGTGGTCAGGGTTTTCCAATTGTGTTGTAGAGGGAAGGTTGTTCCAACTTTGCCAGTCTTTCCTTATAATAGCGGATGATTTCATTTAAGACAAGAACATGATGTCGAGGTCTACTACAAACAACCAAGGGTCAACATCTTTCTTAATCTTTCTTTTACAGAGATTAGGTCTCACGACGTTCCGTGAACTAGGTTTCATTTTTAGTAATTCTGACTGAGAAAGGATGCTGCTAGAAATCTCTCTTAAATGACACTACCATAACCCTGTGCAATCTCAAAACCCTACAAGTTCGTAATGTAGGGATCTCTGTGGAACTTATTTATCTCAGCACCCTTTCTCCTCTTAGCCCTCAGCATACGACAATCATATCAGTGAGCTTCTTGGATTATATCCCCTGCTATAGATGTCAGGCCACGGTGGTAAATAAGTCTTTTTCTCTGGCTTTATTGCCAAACTGCTTATTTATCCAACAATTAGTTTAGTCCATACTATATGTAATACATTGAGGACATCGGTGGGCTTTTCAGAAAAATGCTCTTGCACCCCAGTTGAGTGTGGAAAAGCAACATTCTAAGCCTAATTGCTAGACTCCAGTGCCCATGCTTAGTCTCCAGGAACATAATATCCTCCTGGTTTGGAGAAGCCATTGAAATGTATATTCTTTGCTCCAACATTCAAAATGCATAAGTTTAGACTGGTTGCTCCACCTCGTCTATCTATGTCAAAGACATCTCTCGCAAATGCCTCGACTGGCTCTTCTTGAGCCTGTAATGGCCGATGAAGTAATCAGAGAACTCTCCTTCTTGCATCTCATCATTTTACTCATTATAGACCACTGCCAAAATGTGCTTCCTTGAGGAAGATCTAGAACTTGATTTCCCTCTATCATTCCTAACAAGAGAAAGAACTCTCCCACATGTAGAAACCCACCAGCTTTTGGATCGGACCACAGTAATCTGGGTGTATGTAACACACAACCCAAAAATGAGCAATCCTCCATCTTTGAGTGGGGTGAAGGTGTGAGTGATGACAACATCCCGGTCACTTGCTTAAAAATAGACTCAGCTCTTGTACAGCGTTTGTTGTTATTTCGTAAAAACATACAATTTTAACAAACATGCGCTTGCTCCTTAATGCCACTCTGGAACTCAGATGTTAGAAGAATAATGAAAGGCTCTGTAAATCTCAAAACACCCTGATTCCCTCTACGAGACCAAATATATATATATATACTTTTGTGTTATTTGAACAGTCCTATATTTCATTGGTCTTTTTGTGCCCCTGATAATACAATATTACAATAATATTGATATCAAGATAAAAAAAAAATCATGTCCCCTGAAAACTTGATGAGAGGATTGAAGCTTATGAATGAAAAAGTTACTGAAAGTAATTCAGCATTGAGCTCAGACTCATCATATTTGAAGAAATTCTAGGTTTGTATTGACAGGTACCACAGTAAGTTAAAAACTCTTCCTACAAGCTTAACTTGCCAAAGAGTTACCTCCTCCGGTAGCTCTTCTGTCTGTTTATGCACCTTGTCAACGTAATTTTCATCCTTGGAAATACAACAACCATACTTGTTGAAAATAATCACTTGTTACTCACTGGATGCTGTTGGTTTCTGAATTGGCAATGTGTTCACTGAATGGGTAGACCGATATATCCACGTATGGATCTAGGTGAATAAAGGGGTGTGTTTCTCATGGAATGAAGAAAATCGGGAAAAGGGAGCATTTTGTAGACTGTAGAGGATACTATAAACACCAGAAATAAAAGAAAAGTAATAAAAGTTCTTTGCTCTCGATAGTAGATCAAATACAAGATATGAAGTTAATATTTCGTGCCATGTAGACACTAGAGAACTGGTTTGTTTTTGCTCGAAGTTTATAAATCAAATGTATGCGCACAGTGCTAAAACAGCTATTCCGTTCAGCTTATTGTGAATGGTTGGCATCCTCTAGAATAAAGTTTTACGCTCTAGAATTGGTTAATTTGTGGTCTTTTTGCAAAACTTTAAACTGAAATCTAAATCATTCTTTCTTTGCAGTAATTTTATTTCAGTAATTTTGGCACACCCGGGCAATGAAGACTGGCAAAATAAGCAGCACGGAAGTTTATTGATGACATGATAAGCCCTTAATACCTGACTACTAAAGCAGGCAAAATTTGTCTTTCTCTCTACTTCCTGAGTCAATTAATCTAAGTCAGATCAAGAACCAGATGTGGCGTCACCTCAGGGGGAGTCAGCTTGAAGCAAAATGTACTATGACCAAGGCAGATTTAGGTGGCTATGTCTATCTTGGTCTCACCACCACACTAAAGAGTTGAAAAACAAGACTCTTCTTTCTGTGCTAATAAAGAAATGGAGAAGGGGCCAGGTGGACATCAGTTTCAGGCTTACTATGCGAGTAATGTCCAGTTACCTGCGCTCTTCATGCCATGGTATCTAATTTCAGTTGGGGAGCTCATGAACTCTATGAATAGCAGTGATATACTTTTTTCAGGACTCTGACATCAAATTAAATCATGATCAAATATGCTCCAACTCTGTGGGATTTCCATGCTGGGAAAAAGAGCATTTTCTGGGATTTCAGAGAAACGGCAACTCCGTTGAATATGAGTGTTGTCAACAACAGGTAGAGAACTGTTGATAAAACGCATGTGAGTCTTTGAATACTGCGGCCTTGCTTATTTTGCCTTTCCCTTCAGATGTATATTGAATAGCTCATATACAGACTTCAGATGATCTGTTGCCATCTTTAATTAGCCTCCAACTTTTCATTTTGTAGAACTTGTACTGTTCATTTGGTTCCAACCAGTTCATGCTAGCCTTCAAGAACATTTTTATCAGTCAGTAAAGAATACTGTTGAACATTACAATTTTTAACAATGCCACACGGGACTAGAACACGATACTGATATTTTCTGCTTTGGTCACCCCAGAAAAAAGAAGAAAAGAAAGGTTGGAAAAGACTTAAGATTTTAGGTCTGTGCAAACGTCTAATGGATAATCACAATATCAAAAGGTTTTGGATTTTCCATCGAGTATTTACAAGTATAACGTTCTTGCAGTTTCACAAAGGCACTTGTGCTCTTAACAAGAAAATTCCTTTGCAACCATTAAACAACATACAAAAATACAGCTACTTTTGGATTTGCAACCATGGAAGCCTCGTGCAAAGAGAACAGAGAGAATCTTTTAACTGACGTTGAACACCGAATGTTTTGATGAAAATTTCCCGTTTGATTTGGAAAAGGCAGCAGTCGATGTTTGTCCCATTTCCTTAGAGTTTAAGTCTATGACGGATTTAACGCCCTTTTCTGGTGTAGTCTAACAGCATCGACTAATGACAGCTCTGGCAGAGACAGCATCATGCAATTCTGGCCAGAGTTATTAGCAGTGACGTAAGCATTGACCTGCCCGGAATATTCTTTGTACAGCAACGCCGAGTCTTGACCCCTGACCTCGTGTGCCCCACACTCGGCGAAGTATTCTTCACGTAGGTTGCGAAGTAACGACACCTCCCGGGCCATTCTCCGCGTGCCGAATTCCAACACGGCCTGACGATGCCTCGCTACGAAGTGATCGTACAAAATGACGTCGGCGCTGTTGAGTTCCCTCAAGGCGTAGAGAGTCGCGGGACTGAGGGCGGGCTTGACTTCCCGCCGTCGGGCATTCTTGGTGAAGTAGACCAGGTCGTGGAGGGACCAACACAGCAGGTGCCTCAGGAGAATGAGGGATTCGTCCATGTACTCTGAGATCATCACCAGGTCGAAGAGGCTGTCCAGTTCGTCAATGGCGCTCCGTAGCTCGCTGACCGTTATGTTCTCCGGGTATCCGAAGTCGAAGAGCATTTGGTTTCGACCGAATTTCCCGCCATACCTCGGAAGCTCCATCAAGTCCTGTGAAAGAGGAGTGCAAATTAAATGTAATTTAATGGTGAAAAACATAAAATACTTATTCTGTCATCCTTCCGATCTCTTCATTTTCCGGTACACAGGAGACCAATAATTTAGGAAAGTATTTTCATATATTCAGTATCTATTTCATACCTATTACTTTGACACACCTTTCAAAAAAATAAAAAGCAAATGCTTTCGGAGGAAAAAATACAATAGTCTGTGATGATTTATTTTCGCTCACCTTCATCATCATGATTTACGAGTAAAAAAATGTGGATTTTTTATACTCTTTTTTTTTTTGTTCCATGGACCTGCCTTGAATTCTTTCAATTTTTTGATGTTCAAGTTCTCGAGAGAGTATCGATCTTTAAAACAATTATTTTTAGAGGCTCTTCCAGTACTTAGCACCTAGCGTTTGTTTAGTATATATATATATATATATATATATATATATATATATATATATATATATATATATATATATATGTATATATATATATATATATATATATATATATATATATATATATATATATATATATATATATATATATATATATATATATATATATATATATATATAGAGAGAGAGAGAGAGAGAGAGAGAGAGAGAGAGAGAGAGAGATTATGAAATAATAATCACTATACTTAGTTTTAATGTCATTTCTGGTACGGACTTCGAAACTGTTTATCTACGGTTACAAACTTTTCTTTCTAAAATTACAAGTTTAATTTCCTCAGCATATTTTGTACATTCCCTGATGTTCATCTCAGTCCAGAGCTGCAAAGAGATGCCTTAGTGATTACATTTTAGAGCATTTATGGGGCAGACTGGTCTCAGAAAAAAATATTTTATATAACAGTTGTTAAATATAATGAGGTCATAATTCCTGTTGACGTGTCAACACGAAACATTTTAGAAGTCAAATAGTTGAATTTTGGAAAATACTTTCAGAACATTTTTTTTCGTTAAAGACTCTAACTCAGTTAATTTGATCACATAATTTTTTTATTACATTTAAAAAGATATGGAGTCAAGATCTGATGTGAAATAATAAAAAAACGAGAATATTTAATTTCAGAATTATTTTGTGAAATTAATTCACCTAATTTTGCCCAGTGGCCTAAATGACATCACTACATCATCGTCCCTTCCTCAAAGAGATGTTTGTTAATTTTGTGATGAATCAATTTTTCGGTCATTAACTCCAGAGGTACCGGCGGTAACAGCTCCCATTCATGTAATGATGGTGGTTTCGTACAAGTTTCAACAAGTAGCTCTCTTTGAGATACCTGGTAAAAGAACAAAAGAAACCTAACTCCATTTGATAGAAAACTCAGATTTTACATAATCATCTGATGAACTGAAAGAGCTATGGATGTCGGAACAGGCTCATTTGGTTAGTGTAGACATTAAGAATAAACTTCAGTATGGAATTTGCAGAAGATATCAGAAAAGTACAGTTATGGCCTGAACGTGCATTAAATGTTATCAAGTCCAAAGCCTGGCTGTCAATTTGACTAGTGAATCGCTGTAACTAAGCTGCGAGTCTAAGTTAAGTTATGTATACCTTAGTTTAACCAGACCACTGAGCTGATTAACAGCTCTCCTAGGGCTGGCCGAAGGATTAAACTTATTTTACGTGGCTAAGAACCTATTGGTTACCTAGCAACGGGCCTACAGCTTAATTATGGAATTCGAACCACATTATGACGAGAAATGAATTTCTATCACCAGAAATAAATTCCTCTAATTCTTCATTGGCCGGTCGGAGAGTCGAACGCTGGGCCAACAGCGTGCTAGCCGAGAGCTCTACCCACCCCTCCAATGAAGAACTGCGAGTCTAAGTACTGCTGTGTGCTTATGATAGTTGAATGCATGAAATAAAACTCTGAACGATTTTCTGAAATAACTTTTCCCCAAGACATTTTGAAGCTAAAGCCTCTTCTTAAATTGTAAACCATACACAAAAGATTCATCTTGCATGAATTAGGGACTCATTAGGTTCGACAGTCACTAAGAGAGCAGACCAGAGTGACAGAAAGCATTGTCATTTGTTTACCCCTTTATTTAAATCATGAATTTAATCATTTGCTTATAACTTTTCCCAACGAGAACTTTAAAATGTAGTCCTGATCTGTCCTTATTTTATCTGTAAATGCAATGATCTATGTACAAGCTCTGGTTTTGTCAAATTAAGTTGTATACGTTAGCACAAGCTCTTGCTGACATGAGCAGCCTTAGCAAGCGGGGAGGATTTGTGTGAACGTTTGTTGTTTACTAAAACTTGTCACTTGTATCATTTAGACTTCCAACTCTTAACAGAGAAAAGTTTTGATAAGAGAGGCCTGGATAACGTTCAAGTTCAAGGAAAGGTGTAAAAACAATAAAGATACGGCCATAAAGGCATATGTGTGCCATGATCTGTAGCTTAACTCAGCTCATGCAATCTCAACCATTTAACTTGACTGAATACTCGAGAGCTCCAGTCTTTGTTGGCTGCTGGGAATATCATGGTTCCAAGAAGTAAGCTGGCTAAGTTTGTCTTACTGTTGTATAGCTCGTTATTACACATGAGAAACAGATGCAATAAAACTTCCACAGCATTAAACCATTTTATCCACCTGCACATTAGGCTCATCGGGCAGCATATCAAATCCCCCTAACATACACACACAAACGCACCAAAGTGCCATTCACCCCTGTCTCGCAGGAACTCTTATACTTCCTGGATAGGTTTTCTATCATACTACTACCCAACTCTTTATACATCTTCCCCTACCCTTTCCCCTAACACTTCTGAATTATAGACTCTTTCTGCAGCCTAATATCATTTATTCTTTCAACTTGGCTAAACCATCTCAAAATACTCCGACTCATCCTTTCCCTTAAATTAACCTCTTTACAATTTCTTGTACACATTTAAATATTTCTTACCTTACCAAATCTTCTCATTCTGCATATATATACTAAGCAAATAGTTTCTGTCAACAGTTTCGATTCTTTCATTGGCATTTAGCATCTAAACTTCGCTTCCAAGAAGGGGAGTTGGCTCAATAATTTCCTCATATGTAACAACCTTAACCTCCACAGATAATTCAAGACTTGCCAAATGTTGTACAAGCCCACTGCCTGTCTTGCTTCACCTGTTCTGGGACTCACTTCTCCTCTCATGCTAACAAACCTCATGTTTGATCCCAAATGCTTCTCTTTTCCAACACCCATATTACATTCATTTCTCCATCGTTATGATAACACATTTTATTCTTCTAACCCAACTCTTGCTTGTACCTACTCTCAGTTGAATCCTTTTGAGACTTCCAATCTCCTTTATTAGTTTGAATTTTCTCCTCACTATACTCAAACAGCGTCGTGTTTTCTGCAAACATCAACCATTTCACACTCCATTCGAATCTCATTTTCTTACCCTACAACTTTGTGTCCGCATCCACTACCTTTCCTCTGACTTCTCACACCACTCCATCCATAAGGTAAGGAAGAGTCATGGATATATAACATAACCTAGTCTCAGGTCACTTTTACACAAAACTAGCCACTCCCCTGCCTGCATATTCTCACATATGCTCCACTTCACTGCAAAAACTTTTAATCATTGTCAGTAACTTTTTTCTGTATCATACATCTATATCACCTTCATATTCATTAGTTTCCAACTACCAACCATGTCCTCACAGTCTAATGAGCCTTCCACAAACAAATCTCTCATTCGAACTTAAGTGTAAGCGCTTTCTTCTTCTTACGAACCGCCATTGGAACCCTGCTGAAGACCGACAGGTGCACCCCGTAGATTTCTCCCAGGTGAAAGAAGTTGAAGAGGCTCTCGTAAAGCGCAGACGGATCCCGGACGATCGTGATCCACCGGGTGTCGTTGTGGAGGATCATCGAGTGCTCCGGGACATTCAGGCGCGTGTGGACGGCAAAGATGTCCACTTTGCCGCTCTTCGGAAGTAGGCTTCGAGGGATGAGGTCCACCTGGAATCAAGTAGCAGGTGATTATTACTATTCACATGGAACAAGCACACAGGGGCTACTGACGAAATTCAAGCTTCCAAAGAATGTTCGTTCCAACCTCCCACTTCAGACCCCACACTGCAACAGTAACTGATCATGATACATCGCTGGTGATTTTTTATCGCTCTAGGGGTGACGCAAACCCGCGACATCTGAGTGGCATGCCACGACACTAACCACTATACCAGCCGACCAGTTTGTTTATGCTCATAACGACAGGGCTTATTTCTATGTTTTTTTTTTTCTTGGCATAGTGAAAATGGTGGGTGTACTTTAGCAATGAGAAAGCTGCAAGAAAACCAGGGGGAAAAAAGATCTGGTTCAAACTCCTGTGGAAGCAAATCCTTATCACTTTGAAACGAAACACGAGATGTATCACATTGATGAATGTGTAATTTTTGTTTACTAAAGCAACTGGAGAATGATGTATATTATACATATTTAAGGAGTTTTTAAAATAAACAGTTTTCTATTAAGAAATATATTGAAAGTATTACAGTGACTATTCAATAAACTTCCGAACTGCCTGATGACAAAACAAAAATAAGTAAATAAAATTAATAAGTAGAATGGGCAAATAAAATATTTAAAGAAATTTTACTAGACATACGAATTAATAAGAAAACTGATAAACGCACAAAAATAGTTCTTTAGTAATATTCAAAATTTGCAGGCTGCGTACTTGAAATCTGAAATCGATCGAAGTTTCATGATAAGGTTAGTATCCCGTTGACCTGTCGACCAGAAAGAGGGGTTCCTTACTTCTCAAAGGCAACCCTGTAACACTCACCAGGCCATCACATCTCATTTTTTTCTGCGAAGATGAACGATACTCGAGTAGGTCGCTTCGGTGCTGCTTTTTCTTTAGTGGCAAAGCTACGGAACTAACTCTCTCTCTCTCTCTCTCTCTCTCTCTCTCTCTCTCTCTCTCTCTCCTCTTCAGTGTTGTCTGATTTTTATATCCTTCCACCTTCCATTTCAAGTCCTATAGAGGATAAAGGCTTACGTTGAAATGCGTGCTTCTCGTCCAGTTCAGAATGCCTATAAATGTCGATGTATGTTCAAGAGTCTGAAAAGTGCCGATGGGAAAAAGCGCAGAACCAACAGTTGCTAATTTAGAATACCGTCGGCCTTCGTGCAAATGCTAATTTCGCTCCCCGACCCCGAGTAGGGACGGGAGGGAGCTTCATTACAAACTCACGGCCTGATCTGAACAATTCTACGCGCTCATGCTTTGTTTAGAATGATGAAACTTTTAATTAGTTACGCTCGAGAAGAGGGAGCGACTGAATTAGATTCGGCCTGGGTATTGGATGATCGTCATTAATCTCTCTCTCTCTCTCCACGCCCCCTCCCTCTCTCTCTCTCTCTCAGTCCGTATTAATTCAAGGAACATATTTTCCACGAATGTATGAGATTTTGAACAGATGTTATCAATAAAATTGGTCTAGTTCATAAATTCAGTACTGATTAAGGTAACTGTAGTTTATCTTCTCTCTTTTATCAGCATTTTGGCTGCCCAGGTCACTTCAAACTTCTGGAGATATCGCATGGTTAAAAGAGCTAAACAGAACTTTGATAAGTTATACTTTCTTTTATTTGCGTTATAGTGATGCCTTATAGTTATTTCCCTTTTCTTTTAATGATTTAAGCTTTATTTTTGTCTTATCCATCTGGTTTTAGGAATGTTCCTTTCATTTTCGGAGAGGTTTGCTTTCAGTTTCCTTTCTCGGTGTGATCGACTGAAAGAAATTTATCTGGTAAGTGACCCCGGCCTTATTCTTACTCAGGTTCCTCTTATTCTTTGTCTACAAATGCCAATTGGGCTAATGCTCCTTCGAAGTCACATGAGATTCTTTCCACCTTTTCGGAGAATAAGCAACGCTCTGGGGATACCGATCCTGTATCGATTCTGATTTTCCCTGACGAACAATTTCCCGCCCCTTAGGATGTAACCCTGTGAGGAGGGGGTGGGGGTTAGTGCCGTCGGTGCTCCTCACACGGTGCACTGTAGGCATAACCTGAGGAACTTTTCAGCATCCCTTTGGCCCCTAGCTGCAGCCCCTTTCATTCCTTTTACTGTACCTCCGTTTAAATCCTCCTTCTATCTTACTTTCCACTCCCTGCTAACAATTGTTTCAACATTGTTATCAGCGCTG
>NC_089780.1:28700165-28712665 GCF_040412425.1 Macrobrachium rosenbergii | reverse complement strand
ATAAAGTATGATGAAGAAAGTAATTAGCTGATAACTATTAAAGTCTTTTCTGATGAAAATGGAGCGCGTGTTACAATATGTAGATGGGAGAGTAACCGTGTTGTAAAAGTGGTTTATGAATTGAACGTTCTTAAGGACGGAAAAGGCAGGAAATGGTAGGATGGGTATAAAGTATAAAGTGTAAAATATAAAGATTAAAGTGCTGATGTCTGCAAATAGCACAGAGTTGACTGAAGACGTCGAAAAGAAACTTTATAAAGTAAATGACGAGCTTAAAAGTGCCTGCTAAATAACTGTTGACAGAGGCTGTGAGCTAGAGAAAGGTAAATGGAAACCAAGAAGATGGAACAATGAATGGTGGAAGAACAAAAATGACTGATTTGTTTAGTTATTTGGGAATTAGCATAACGGATGATGGTAGGATGAGACAAGAGCTGAGTCACAGACTTAGCGAAGCAAGGGAGGTAGCAGGGGATATGCAGAAGATATGAAGAGAAGAACAGCGGCTACAGAAGATAACGTTGGAATGTATGAAGGGAATGTTGACTAAAATTTCATTTAGGAATTGGAAGGATGGATGTTATATGCAAATGGAAGAAAAAATAAGTTGAAGCTGTTGAGATGAATTCTGTTAATGATACGTGTGGAGTTAGCAGAATCATGAGGATGAGAAATATATTGACTAATAATCAGTAAAAAGTTTAGCACATGTGAAAAGATGACTCAATTATTTTAAGAATTATGTTTGGTCATGTGGAGAGAATGGAGGACAAGAGATTGTCGGAAACACTGTACAATTTCGAAGGGTTCAAGAAGGATGAGAGAAAGACCAAGAGACCTGGAAAGATAGAGTAAAGAGGGTTTTGGAAAAGGAGAGCCTTAAATTATCCAGGATGCAAGAAAGAGTGAGCAAGAATGAGATGGAAGGTAAAGTGTGCCCGAGGGATTGGATGTCCTTCTGATGAGCCTTCTGAGTGAGTGCATAAAAAGGCTAATATACTGGAAGTTTTCTACGAAGGGGTCCATCTGTGATTAATGAATTCAGGAATTACTTGGCAGTAACCCTTGAGGCATCTTTTATTAGGGAAAAGTTCTATTGTTTTATATATATATATATATATATATATATATATATATATATATATATATATATATATATATATATATATATATATACACACATAATTTAATATCAAAGATACGATAACACGAGAATTACCTGGACGGTTGAAGAAGCACACTTATGGGTCTTGAGGAACATGACGTGGTGGACAGGGCGACATTGTCCGGTCTTGCTTTCTCTGCTCTCATCGGGAGACAAGATGTCGTATCTGGGAAAGAATCAGTAATTACTGTCACATGTTGTAAAGAAAAATAGACAAGACTTATATGGACCAGGCAAAGATAATCTTGAGCACATTTCTACTCTAAAACACAACAGAAATTGGAATCATCTGGGAAGGCTCTTGTTGTTTTCATTATCTACTGGACTATTGTATAATCCCTTACATCAACGGCTGTTGTTGATTAGACGAACAGGAATTTTTGTTTGATTAGATGAGCAGGAATTTTTCTTTGATAGATGAGCAGGAATTTTTGTTTGATTAAGTGAACAGGAATTTTTGTTTGATTAGATGAGCAGGAATTTTTGTTTGATAGATGAGCAGGAATTTTTGTTTGATCAAGTGAACAGGAATTTTTGTTTGATTATATGAGCAGGAATTTTTATTTGATTAAATGAACAGGAATTTTTGTTTGATTAGATGAACAGGAATTTCTGTCTTGGTATAATAAAATACCGAAAACTATAACTGCTGACAGGCCAAGAACAATTCTGGAGAACATGTCTAGTTTCTTATCTTTCATCATACGTATAAGATTAAAATTCAGTTTCACATGGTGATAATAAAATACGGGTTCACTCTGTTTGTCTGTCCGCGTCTCACTAACCCAAATGCTAAGACTTATAAACTCTGTGTCCACTTTGTAACTCTTACCAATCATTTTTTAGGGTGTCGTGGTTCGATCTGATGCACATGTCTATTTTGTAAGACTTAAATCAAACACAGATTACGTTGTAAGTAAATAAGGATTTTGGCAGAAACTCGTGACTTCGGTTTCACGAAAACACCAAGGTTTACCGCAGGGTTTCCAAGAGGTACGTGGCCGACCAAAATCCATTTAAGTTTGCTGAGAGAGAGAGAGAGAGAGAGAGAGAGAGAGAGAGAGAGAGAGAGAGAGAGAGAGAGACGGCTGTGATTTATCAATAAAGTCACTGCAGTGTCAACCAACTGGTTATATCTGATGCAGTGGTATTTTACACCAAATTAGACTCAATCTATAGCCGATTTATATCCAGTGTTAGGCCGATGGGAACTGGTCGATGGTCAAAAACTCGACAACAACTCTGGAATTTTTACACGTTGCAGGAATACACGAAGGTAGAGCAATAACTTAATGTTTTCCACGAGTTCAGGCTCTATCTGCCTAGGCTTCAAACGAAATAAAAAGAGCTTTCATTTCCCTTTACTGCCAAGATTTAAGATTTTCTTCCTGTCTCTGTATTTTCTGATTTGTTACCTCGCCATCGCTCGATCCTTTTTTCTGCTAATTCATTTTTCAAGTTCTATTATACACGCTGACTCCGTTTCACTGACAAATATTAAACCACAAATATCCTTCAATATCCAATTCTCTACACCTTGCGAACAGGCTACATTCGAAAGGAATTTTAACTGTTACAGGCAGTTGCGGCGTCTAGGATTCGAACCTACGCCGCCTGCGTTGAGAAACAACACAAGACAGTGACTTTGACCACTTAACTATCAAGGTAGATAAAAAAAGTATTTCTAAGACTTTAGGTGGGACATTTTCCTTCCCTCTTTCAGAATAAAACAACGGTAGCAGTGAATTTCAAAGTTAAAAGGATGATATGAAACAGTCATTTTGACATCAAATAGCGAATCACTAGTAACCCACTTTTCTTTACAAAAATGTTTCTACAGGAATCTAAAAGTAAAAATAATGACAGTCTGACTGTTTATAAAGATGTAGGTATTACTAAAGGTCTGTTTGCATAAATAAACAGCTTATTTACATAAGTGCCATGTGTCTTTGAAATACCGTTAATATGGAAGTCTAATTTAAAATCGCAATGACGTTTATATGAATTATCACAACAGCTTAAGTTTTTTAGGCGTTCTCTGAACACAGAAAGTGTTTTGGTATATATATGTATAAATAAGTATGTATACATATATATATATATATATATATGTTATATATATGTACATATATATGTACATAAATATGGTATGTATGTACGTATGTATGTAGATATATGTGTGTATGTATATAAGCATGTATGGGTGCTTATATCTTTTCAAATACCTGGCCAACAATAAACTATTAATATCGAATTCTCCTTACGTTGGGAATGACCTTGACACCAACAGTGAATCATATTTGGTGAATACCGGTAGGAACACATCATATACAATTCCTATGAGTATAAATTATTGCTGTGGTAGAATTAATTTGATAAAAGTGGTTTGTTTTCGACGCAGTAATTGAGAGTATTAAATATCATGTGTAAAAATTAGCAACGCTCTTTCAAATAAACTTTTATGATTTTATATATACACACATATATTATATATATACATATATATATATATATATATATATATATATATATATATATATATATATATATGTGTGTGTGTGTGTGTGTGTGTGTGTGTTTGTGTGCATTATGTTGTTTATTACAAATCATTCACACCAGTTTAGACAGAGTGTCGTCAGAATGATAGAACATTTCCGCTTCTCAGTAAGTCTTCAGGGGTGAGGTTGCTAGCCCAACGCCCTTTCCTTGTCCTCAGTTTACGCTGGTACCCACTCACTTGCTGGGTCGACTGGTAGGCGGCAGGCTGAGAACTGAACCACTGAACTTGTTAAGTGGAGTCTGGTGTCTACCACTGAGTCTCTCTCTCTCTCTTTCTCTCTCTCTCTCTCTCTCAAATAATTACGGCAATAACTTCCGTATTAATTCCATCAATAGGATGACACCGTTTTGAAGAAAAATTGTGAACAGGAGAAAACTAAATCGAAGAGGCTAATTTATCAACGATATGTCTTCATGAATGTGTAACCTGACCATAATTCAGATAAGGAATTCCGAATAAAGTATTACAGGAAATATATACCCAGTGAGCAAGAACACGTATTACTGTGGAGAATAAGTGTAGCACTGGTGTAGGTCATAAATATGAAGTATAGAGCGTTTCCTGTAACACGCGCCGTGATGGAAATGTACGGCCGAATATTCTTTTGTGTCCAGTCTTTTGTCCTCTTTTTTATTATCAGTGAAAATATAGAAAGTAATTTCATATGGAATGATATTCTATGGTGTCCAAGGTCGTCATCAAATGAATCAATGAAAGAAAGATTATTATTACTATTATTCAGAAGACGAAACCTGTTATTGTGGAACAATCCCACCAAATGGGCCACTGATTTGAAAATCAAGCTTCCGAAGAATAAAGTGTTCATTAGAAAGAAGAAACAGAAGGTAATTGGAAACACGGAAAGTAGAGATAACTTATTAAAAAAGAAAAAAAATAACTAACAAATTAATAAATAAATAGAACAAATGTAAGCAAATGTATTAATAAGCTCCTTGTAATGCCTTCTAAAATGGCTTTGTTGTACATAATTTGATTTTGTTTTAGGACTAAATTGTGCTCTCAGAAGTTTATGGGATACTATATATGTTTTAAACCTTATTACTTATTGCTATTCGAAGCTCGCAAAAAGGCTATTGACGTCTTAAACTTCTGAAGAATAAAAAGCTTTTTGCAGGCACAGAAAAATCTAGGGAAAGGAGCAAACTGCATTATTCTATGTACAACTAAGGAAAATTAAGATTTTATATATATATATATATATATATATATATATATATATATATATATATATATATATATTTTTTTTTTTTTTTTTTTTTTTATTTTTTTTACTTAGTTGTACATAGAATAATGCACTTCCCTTCTTTCCATAGTTTTTGTCTGTGTCAACAGATGGCTTCTTATTCCTCAAAAAATTTTTTTAACACGTCAATGGCCTTTTTGCAAATTTAATGGAATTGCAGTAACTAATAAAGTAAAACTTATAGAGTTCCCTGTAACCTTTTAAAATCAATCATAATTCAGTCCTAAGGGCGAGACTAAGTTTTTTGTACGTTCTCTCAACGTAGAGTATGTATATATATATATATATATATATATATATATATATATATATATATATATATATATATATATATATATATATACATGTATATATATATATATATATATATATATATATATAATATATATATATGTACGTTCTCTCAACACAGAGTATGTATTTTGGTTTATATATATATATATATATATATATATATATATATATATATATATATATATATATATATATATATATATATATATATATGTGGTATGTATGTTAGATGTGTGTGTGTGTATGATTATGTATGGGTGTTTACATCTTTTCAAATATCTGGTCAAAGATAAACTATCAATATAGAATTCCCCTTACCTTGGGAATAGCTTTTACCCCAAAAGTGAGTCATATTGGACAAATGTCGGTAGGAACACATCATATATAATTCCTTCGAGTATACAGTATATTTATTGCTGTGGTAGAATGAATTCTCGATTTATCGACCTCATGCCGTGATCTCAGAATGGTCTGGAATATTTGATTACGCTTGGCATTATCTTCGACTCTTTGCCTACTTTTTTGCAACGTTTAAAAAAGTGCAGTGCTAACAGAAAACCAAGTTTTTTCCTTAATGCTTTTCATATCTATTAAAAGGATGGCATTGTTGCCACATGCTTCAGATATTCCGTTCCATCTCTGTTAGAATGTCAGTCTTCTAAAAAGATGTGCGCAGTCCCACGGAATCTTAACTTTATCAAAATAGTCGTTTCTTTTTCCCAGCAATAACAGTCATGATATGAGTCATTGTAGAAACATATCTTGCTCGTCCATATTCAATGAATCTCAAGAAGGGAACTCCTGCTTGCTGCTCGTTTCACATAGTACTAGCACCGAGTTGAGTTTTCAGTTTCCCACATAATGACTCTGGGGTTCTTTCTGTCAATGTTACTGATGCCGACGGTCGTTATTGCAGATAGACTTTACTGTTTTTTTTTTTTGAGAGGTAGGAGCCTTTCCTTCAATTTGTCAGGATTATCTTTGAATTGCTGTGTATATGTCTATATGTCCATACACATATAGCACATATACAAGACGCAAGTGGGGACACAGACCACAATCACACGCACATACACATTCTCTCTCTCTCTCTCTCTCTCTCTCTCTCTCTCTATATATATATATATATATATATATATATATATATATATATATATATATATATATATATATATATAGAGTATATATATGCATGCGTGTCTGGGTGTAATTGTGATATGTGTCCGCGCTTGCGTCTTGTAAATGTACTATATGTGTATAGGTATGTATACAATTACACGGCAATTCAAGAATATTTCTGATGAGGCAAAACAAAGGTACCTCCCTATATAAGATAAAAAACAAAACCATTGAAGCCAGTCTTAAATACCGACCAGCAGCATCAGTAACGCCGACAGAAAGAACCCCAGAATCACTGTATAGGAAATCGAGGCACCTCAAGAGGATACAAGCCTGATATTATGTGGAACACGCAGCAAGCAATGATTCCAGGGGCCTTGGAATATGGCCGTGCAAGATATCTTACCACGATGATCAGAATCATAATTGTCATTCTTGAGAAGAGGAAACGACTATTCTGAGAATATCAAGATTCCGGGAGGCTTTTGAGATCTTCATGTGAAAAGGATATTCGAAACAAGAAATCTGAAGCATGTGGCAACACCGATATCTGAAGGATGTGGTAACACTGCCAACCTCTCTGTAAATGAAGGAAGCAGAACGAATAAAGCCTAGTTTCTTGTTAACACCACACTTTTTTGAGCGCTGTAAAAAAAACAGGAAAGGAGTCGAAGGTAACGCCAAATATAATCAAATATTCAAACCATTTTGAGATCACGGCACGAGGTCGATAAATCACTAAAGTCTGGGCCTTGCTAAAGTTCAGCATCATATTCCACCGACTATACTATTTACAGAGCTATTCACGATGCATGTTTAAGCTAGCAGCTACTTCAGTTCATATTAGCCACATCAAACAAACGCCACAAAAGCGTAAAGAAAGGAATTCTAACACAATTGATTTATCAGAGCAGGTGTTAGCCATTACTGCCAAATACAGCGCTGGTAGTACTATTGTCCAGAAAATTGACAATGCTTATATGCGTTAATAAATTACTTATTACTTGTGCTACATGTATGATTATATAGTGGCATGCATCTTTATTTGTTCATGTACTATTATGAATATTGTATATACACTATTTCATAAGCGTTTTCAAGCATAAACTACTTTTTATTTATTTCGTAAGTATGCTAAGCAATTTTCAGTTTTCTGTCCGTCCGCACTTTTTCTGTCCGAACTTTTTTCTGTCCGCCCTTTTTCTTTCCGTCCCCAGATCTTAAAAACTACTGATGCTAGAGGGCTGCAAACTGGTAAGTTGATTATCCACCCTCTAATCATCAAACATAACAAATTGCAGCCCTCTAGTCTCAGTAGTTTTGATTTTATTTAAAGTTAAAATTAGCCATAATCGTGCTTGTTGCAATGCAACAACACAGGCCACCATGGCCGGCTGAGAGTTTCATGGGACGCGGCTCATACAGCATCAAACCGAGACCACCTAAAGATAGATTTATTTTCGGTGGCCTTGATTGTGCCGAAGAAACTTCGGCGCACTTTTAACTTATATTAGATTCTAATTGCTGTCACTCACTATGATGTGTTTTATTTTTGTCTAATACTGTTTAATTTAGACATTTCCTTTAGAACGTCGTTTATTCTTGGTTGTTCAATTATAAGACATTGCTGAAATATATTCTACTTTCTGAGCGGCTTAGTTTGCATGCTTGCTAGCTTCTGTTGACTTATATCAATAAATGTTTTGAATTTGAATTTAAAACCAGACGCACTGGTCCCAGGAAAAGGAGGTGAGCGAGAACAAGTAAATCAAAGACTCCTGCATTTAAGGTATGAAGTCTATAATTACGAAATAGAATTTTGGTTCACAGTGACAAAGGTAGAACTAAGATAAATGTCGAGAAGACTAGACTTATAACTATTTACAAGGGTGCGTAAGACGCAACCAGCCAGAACGAAAGTGACCTTAAGAATATATAATTATTTCATGAAAGCAGACAGTCGAAAAAGGTCTTCACTGTCAACTTTTTATTGGCCTTTGAGGCCTTTTTATATGTTGAAAATTATGGAACTATTTTAAATATTACCTAATTTACCCTTTGGAATAGGTAGTGTTTAGTTTTGTCATCCAAAAAGGCGTTTTTGAAGTAAACCTGATAAAATTTAATGAGGTGATAAGAAATTACCCTTGGCATCTTTCATAAGTAATGAGAGAAACACAAAGATAATTTTTAACGTAGAATTCCGTGTTGTCCATTATCCTTTTAGTGCCTCCATGATGAAGGGCAAATCTGGTGATTGAGATTTTATGAGAACAGGTATCAGGAGGAAGAAAGGCGGATCATGGTAAGATGTAGATCTGATCTGATCTTCGAACTGGTGATCAGTTTCTCATCATTGGATGATGAGGAGGTCTGACTATGGGCCACCGAAGACTAAGGCTTAGCTATTTCTTGTTGTTTAAATTCTAAATAATATAATTTTTCTTGGCAGGTCTATAAATTCCACTGTCTCTGAAGTGACTTCCAGCCCAATTTTAGTAATCCAGCTTAAAGGGTGGGTGGATACTGGCTCGAATTTAAATAGTTATTTGGAACAGAATGGGGTAAAATTTGTGGTGGCGTCTATTTCAATGTTTTTTTTTTTTATAGTACGACTGTTAGCATTAACTTTGGAGATGAATGTATCATGAGAAATATGTTGTGCTTCTCAGCTGGCAAGAGATTTGCAAACGCTCTCTTAAACCTTTTATAGGTTGTGGTAAAATCTAGAACTAGAACAGTCACCACAAGAGCCAAGGAAATCACAGAAACTGGTGTTATCTAATGCGCAAAGATTGATAGAGGTGTTTCCAACACATTGCCAGAAACATGAATATGCTTCCATTTCACCTGGAGACAATCAGGAGACTGACAGAACTCTCTGGCAAATCTCTTATGCTAATTAGTCATAAACGAGCTCAGTCAGGCCCTATGATTAGTCCTGGACTCACCAGGGGTACGGTAATAAATGATGCCTGTGGCAGTGTGTCGACCATAGTATATCTATATGGAAATAAAGAATAAAATATTTGGATCTGCCGCGTTTTCAAGAGGAATGTGCCAATTTCGCTTTTTGCAAATTTCCATTTGGTAAGTACCCAATTTTTGGTGAATTATTACAATCCCGTTAATTCGAATCCCTATCCTCTACCTCCCAAACCCACAATATTAAAATTCTTTGAAAATAAAATAATCCTCAGGTATCTTCACAATTAATGCGTGTAAGGCACAAACTTAGGCCGAATCGATTTGATAAGTCTCGCATACTCTTCACTTTAAGGATATGGAACTCTATACCTTCCCCTGTACTTCCTGAACCCTTTACTCTGCTTATTTTTAAGAGGCGTATCTAACCTGAAGCTGCTGGCGGAAGAGAAAGTCGGGGGTGTCGTGTAGAGAAGAAGCGTGAGTAGAGTGACCAACACTAGACCTACGACCACTGTTCGCAGATGGCGGGAGTGCATCACCTGTAATCAGAATTAGACATTATACGTTAATCAGGATTTAAAAAGAAAATTTTCTTTCATATGTATACACACACACACGCATATATGCAAATGATATCTTTAAAGGGAAAGAAAAAATAATATTTTAGTATCGATGGACAAATATTTTCCTTTTGCATACGAATATACGTGTACGCACAGGCATGTGTATGCATGAGTTTAACGTTAAAATAAAACAGAACTGATCAGGCGTCATAATTCAGCAAGGTCTTATTCTACAGAAATTACTAAAACAAATACTGCGTCAGTAATAAAACACTGTATTTATTTAAGAGACTTCTACACTATGCGCGTGGTTCAGACATCATTCCTCGCCCGTGGAGCTTAAAGCAAACTTCAGCTTTCTAATAAAAGAATATTTGAGGTAAAAGAACTCCATGATAAATATTCCATCATTATTCTGGCTCTTTTCAACCCGGAAATATTTTTTTTCTCTATTTTAGAAGCATACATTTCTTTGTATACTCTTTTCACAAGTCTGCGCCGTTTTCTATAATGCTAACGTTTTAAAAATTAAGCATACAATTATAACTGTGCTGGAATATATAGATTATTATATAAATATCTTAGATCAGATTAGATTAGATCGACTTTAGGTCTATTTATTCACTCTCACTCTAACAGTTTTGGGCACTCTAACGGTTTTGGGATGTAATATATGTCAATAAATCTTTTGAAACTGAAACTGAAATTGAACGGTTTTGAGCCTCATCTTGAATCGCTGTCTCTTGCACTAGGCTATTTGTCTATTTGTAATGTATCAGCTCAAACCAGTCTGTGGAATCCAGCGTCTAAAATGCACTCACACCTTTTAAGAGCTGGCTATTAATAGTGCCTTAGGTCTTTCAGCTGGTTTTCTTGCATTGCAAATAGCTATTATTAGCCTTTGCTTGATTTTACAGAATTTGGGATCAACGACTGTTTTGTTGTCTCTGAGTTTAGTAAGGTGCGCCTTCTTCTGGACCAGGTTGCCAGATGAACACAACAGCTTATGGCCAAAATTTAAAGAAATTATGGCCGGAAATGGCCACTTTGGAGAAGTATTTGGCCAAAGATATAAAGTGACTGAATTGTATGAATTAACATATCAACAATTAACTGTGCATAAATTATGCATACTGTATATATCATGTCATCAAAAATACTTTAAATTAAACTTAAAATACTTACAGGGAAACACAACTGTTAAACTGACAGCACTTCCTCAAAATACTGAATATTTTGCCTTTTTTATGCAGCCGAATCGTAATGGGTTTTGCTGTTGTGCATATGTAGCATTTTGGGAGTACATTTGCATAAATGGCCAAACTGAATTTTCATGGCCACAGAGTTAAAAAAATGGCCAGTCTGGCAACTGTACTGCGGATATTCCCGAGATGTATATTAGTATTGCACCAGTCCAGGTTTTTTTTTGCCATGCCCCTAGGTTAGGTTAGGTTGGGTAAGTTACAGAAATTTGGATGTGGGAAACGTAATGAGATTATTTTCAAGAAAATATTGTGGTTAGTTTTTAAGATATGGCATCCCGCTTTTTTCAGGGAAAGGTCCCGGCCTGGTGCAACACTCGGTTACGTCCCGGGAAAATGAGTCCTGGACGTTTGCGTTAGATCAAACATAGCTCCCACCAGTCTTCTTAAAATTGTTAATAGCCATTCCAGAACGTTATTTAGCTTCTTCCTTGCAGTCTCGTTGTTATATATCATCATTATCCTTACAATACGAGAACCATTTGTTTGTTTAATATGGCCAATTTTTCTTTTTCGTATGTTGTTTTTCATTTGTTGACTGTATTTCCTAGCATCTTTCTTATCCTAGGTTTTCATAGGCCTACCTCTAATCCAGCTTTAGATTTCATCTTCATAAGTGATTGGCATAGAGATTTACCCTATTGAGTGTATAATCCTATTTTTGTACATCCTCTGCAAAGGCCAAACTTCTTACACATTTCTTTCACGAACTGGCAACTTTTATTTTACATGAAGACAACTGCTGTTGTATACGTAGGAGTATGTTCACCTAGACTTAGATAACGTAATTTTCATTTGTTGTTTGTATTAATAGATTCTTCGATATTTCTTGAATCTATATTATTACATCTTAAGTTATTTTTCACTTAGACATACAAAAAGATAACCATTCTCTTTGGTCCGTTCTGACTGAAGATTTAAGTTAATTTATTTTGAAATTTATTTCCTTACTTGCCTGGCCCAAATAAAAAGACAAAATCAATACATTGGATTTCATAAGCAGCGTTGATGTGTTGCTACTTTGTAGGACAATTTAATTTAAGAGTGTTTTTTATAGTGTTGTATATGAAAAGATCACATTTACTTTGAACATTTTCAACACTGATTTGATGTACTCAAAGCCAGTAAAACTGAGCAAACAGAGAATGTTTTTAGTTAATTCTGGTTTTCTTTTACATTTACTTTGAAAAGTCTTCATAACTTGGTTATAGCAAGTATCTAAAATATGAGCTGGATAGCAGAAGTCCCAAGCTATTTTTCCAATAAAAAAAATGCAAATTGGAGAACAAATATATTAAGAAATGCACATACATTTTCGGAGCGTTATGCTGCCTCTTCAGAGTGG
>NC_089780.1:28690165-28697665 GCF_040412425.1 Macrobrachium rosenbergii | reverse complement strand
TTTACACTCTCCGGCATAGCCTTTGAATGACTGAGAAATTCAGAATAAAAATAAGGAAATACTTCATGAGAGTTTATTCCCGATCCCCCGATTGATTCTCCATTAATGAAGTAACAGTTCATATTTTTCATGATTATAGCTATTTGATTTACCAGTATTTCTGTATATTTATGTAAATTTGCTAGGAGGGCTATGCTAGTTTATATTACTTTCACCTCCTAATGAATTTACCTTCAGAACTCTTTGCATCACATAAAACACAATCTTTAATTACTGTTGTTATGGCAACTGTTTAGTTACACCATATTGATGTGTTTCCGAACAGTTACGGTGATAATAACTGTACTAACTAGATCATATCAGTTTCAGCTCTCCCCTCATTTTCAGTGCGTGGAAAGGTTAAAGGGCATATCCTACTCATTACGACGGAAAATAGCGACAGCCGTTTTCAATAAATACGTGAAATATCTTGGATTTCACTCCGTCAATTAGAGCGTCAGTTGAAAGGCTGGGAATTCAGAGGTTAAAATATTGCTGTATAACTAATGGCTATGCCGTGAATTTAAAGGTTATGCTTTAAGCTTGAAGTTAAATTGCACATGAAAAGGTTGGCTTGTATATTCAAAGGCTACAATTTGAATTCAAATGTAATATGATAAATTCAAAATTTCAGTCTGATATCAGACTACCTTTTATATGTCATGTGACAAATTTAAAACTCCAGGCTAATATAAGACTACCATTTATATAATTCTTGGCAATCATGTGATAAAACGTTCTTGCAATATGGTGTTTATAATCTCAGCTTGATTTTACTCTCTATAAACTATACTGGTTTAGTTATTCCTTAGTACTTCAGTCTGATTTAGTTAGCACTCTACACTTTTCAGTTAATAAAGCCTCTACACTATCATTTTTGGAAAGAAGCTCACGTAATTAAAAAAAATTCGGGAAGATTAGGCCGTATTATTTGCAGCCGTGAACCTGTCAGGCCGTCACAACTTTAGGCCATACGAAGTTTAGGCCGTAAGACATGGCGGAAGCTCCTTGGGACGCACGTCGTGTTTAGTGCTAGCCCCTCGGGGATCAAAGTATTGTATACACCCATTTCGGCTGTTTACTAGTTTGGATGTTACGGCCTAAATATTTAGACTTAAGGTCGAAACGACCAGGACCCATTAAAAATAGCTGTCACAGTAAACATGGAATATATCAAACAACTACCGAGTACCGATTTCTGTTTATAGAAAATCATATAAACTGGAGCCCATCCTCGGTATGAATCCATAAACACGACTGTAACAACGGCTATGTTATTGATTATCGATTATGACCATTGTCAGACACGTTACCAGACTTTAGAATGGTCAGTGAATCACGTAAGGATAATGTCCTTTGCAAAGTGAATTCAGCATACTGCATAACGATTTAAGGAGTTTCCCAGAATGTATCGTTTATCCAAATCACTTTCAGTTGATTTCATTCTCCGTTTGGCGTCGCTACCTCGATTATCGAAATATTACAGATGTTAATACATTTAGTGATTTCAAAAGAGCTTACTGTGGGCACAGGTCAGCTGTGGTAATCTGCGAGAGGGTACGTCTCTCTCTCTCTACCTTGGGGCAACCCGGTTTCTTCGAGTCTCTCGGATTCATTTATACAAGGACTTGATGTTATCAATGCTCATGCTTATGTCTTTTGTTCCACCGCCGTTCGAACATCATTTTCTTGCCCGGATGTCAAGAGCATCCTGAAATTATAATAGTAGTAGTAATAGCAGTTGTAGTTATTTTTGTTGCTTTAGATTAAGCTACCCTTGCGCTGGCACGGGCTCGCGCGGTAGTAGTAGTCAGGATTTTCCTTTAAAACAGCTTATAACTTAACAACAGTTTGCTTTTGCATGTTTTTTTTTTATCTTTTTGCTTATTCGTTTCTATCTATTTGTTATTATTCTCTGTATTTTACTATATTTCTCTTGGTTCTGCTTGCCTCCTTTTGTACAGATTCAGTGGATTTTTGCTTGGTCATTGCTAAGATGTTCGGGCTGTTCCGTTACAGGACTATAGACATTTCTTTCCTGTCCTGAGATAACGTTTTGAACTATTCATTATTATAGGCTGGTTAATAGGTTTTAGATTAAGTTGGCCTTGTGTTAAAAGGTTTAAGAACCCTGGTATGGTCCTGTGGTTTCATCCATCAACTGAGACCGTTCAGTTTTGTGTAAAGAGCGGTGAATATATGAGCTTTGTGTGTAAATAATTAAGTAGGATATGACAGTAATTAAACAGAGAAATAAAACAGGTGTTGAAATTTGGAGAAATATAAACAACGGAATCTTCAGTGCGTCCGTTTCCATGAGTAAATTCATCAATAGACCTTGGGCCGTCATTGTCTTATTTCATATTCTTCCGTCATCTCGGAATTGGAATATTAATGATAACGTAAGCTTTTCTCACAGCCGTGCTTATAGACTTTAGGCAGAAAAATGCCTACTTGGTGAACTTTTGTAAGCGTTTCGACGGTCGAGAAATTCAAGTTCGATTTCTTGGTTCTGCTTCAATAAACGGTGAAGAAGAAGATGAAGTCTGGGAATGTGGGAGGTCAAATTTTTACTATCCGACTAACATGCTTCGTTATTTAAAGACCCCTCCAGATTGTGACGAATTTAAAGTCTTTTAATTGTTCATTCAAACAAGTAATTTACGTATATTCAAGGATAAAGTCTGATCATCAAATTAACACCCTCTAAAAAACAAAAGAAAAACGGCATTGGAAAGAATACGAACTGCACTCCGTGATCTCGCTGGGAACAGTTCGTAAACAATACCGAGAACAAGACTAATTACCGCGTCCCAAAAATCATACGCCGAACTGCGACCCTGTTATTTGTAGAACGGCCTCCCGTAAGTGGCCGGGTCCGGTTAATTCCACTTATACGAAACCAAGACGCCGTTGTCGCTGTAATGTCGTGAAAGTTTAATGGGTCGACAAAGCACACACACAGACGGGGCTCCAGCTAAGAAGGAGCGTGCTAAGTAGCTCGGGCTCCCAGAAGGTTTGTGTGTGTGACTCTCCTTGATCGATGGAGAGTTTGTGAACGCTTTGTGCTCGGTGCTGCCTGATTAGAACGCTTTTTTTTATGGGGTTACGTCTGTCTGTGCGTCACCAGGTATGCAAGGCTTGTTTATGACCCAGCACGCGAGGAGGCTACGCTAACGAGGCTTGTTTATGGACGGCAGAACATGCTTCCGCCGCGCTTATAAAACAATGGGTAATTGAGGTTGTATGCCCAAACGCATGTGAATGTGTATGTATATATATTTATATACATATATATTATATGATATATATATATATATATATATATATATATACACACATACATAAATACATACTTCCATACATATATATACCTACACACACACACGCACACACATACACATGCACATACACACACACACACACATATATATAACCTACACATACACACACACATAATTATATATGTATGTGTGTACATGACTGTGTAAAGGCGTACAGTATTACTCTATTTGCTTATTTGTTAACGCATGAATGTATCTTTAGAACAGCGCTTTAAAATGACACTTGTACAAACTATTGCTCACACACACTTGTAATGGTTTTCCCATTGCGCTGTCATTTACGGCTCACTTACATTGACAACACTGACGTAAACAGAATTCCACCGAAATGTTTTTGTAAAACAGAGGAATAACAAATGAGAAAACTGAGCAACGAGAAATTCTTTCAGTAATATTCAGACATTCCGTAATGCTCTTCAAGTATTAATGAAAACAGGAATGTGTCTATTCAAAGGCTTACTCACGTGTTAGCTCTTTTCGGGCCTGGTTTCCGGATAATGCAGAGGAATGTTTCTGATCATTAATTGATTTAAAACTTCTACAAAGAGGTGGAGTAACACACACAAACACACACACACACACACAGAGAGAGAGAGAGAGAGAGAGAGAGAGAGAGAGAGAGAGAGAGAGAGAGAGAGAGAGAGAGAGAGAGAATAATTATCTATATCGAAGAATTGGACTCTAAATATTTCGGTAAAACTGATATTCGTATATTCACTGAATTTAAAACTTAATGAATATATATATATATATATATATATATATATATATATATATATATATATATATATATATATATATATATATATATATATATGTGTGTGTGTGTGTGTATATAATATATATATGCAGTATATATATATAGTATACATATATTTACACACACATATATATATAATATATATACATATATATATATATATATATATATATATATATATATATATATATATATATATATATATATACATATATATATATATATATATATAAAGGGTGTGGGGAAGTTGGGTCAGGAGGATGACCCTACAAGAATAACAAGACCTTCACTTCCACATTCACACTTTAATTCCTTAATTGTTAATGACCCCCTGTCTACAAAACTTGCACAGCATTAGTTGACTAATTTTATGATTCCTGGATACTCGAACCTTTCTTTTTCAGTACATCTTCCACTTCACCTATCTGCACCTTCTAGGTTATTCTCCTTCATCATTATTGAGAATTACTGCTCATTTAATTAACCAATCGGTCCCATTTCTTTCCACCTCATTTGCAATACATCTCAACAACTATAGCATTTTCACTTTCATTTGTACCCCAACAACCCCCATTAACTTCCATTAAGGAGAGTTGGGTCAACAATCTCTTAATGTCTGTGACGCATCTTCTCTCAACTTATTACCATCCGTTATATTTACTACTAGCTGACCAACCCGGCGTTGCCTGGAATAACTCTGAATGACAACCGATAAACTTTCTCTCTCTCTCTCTCCAACCCTCCCTGTCTTCTTCCCTCTTTCTACTCCCAAACACCCCCTATACTCTCTCTCTCTCTCTCTCTCTCACTTCCTCTCCCTCTCACTCTCTCACTTCCTCTCCCTCTCACTGTCTCCCCTTCTCTCTCTCTCTCTCTCTCTCTCTCTCTCTCTCTCTCTCTCCAACCGCTCCCCCCCTGTCTCTTTCCCTCTTTCTTCTCCCTAACCATCCCTTTCTATTCTCTCTCTCACTTCTTCTCCCTCTCTTTCTGTCATTCCCTTACCAAACTCCACCCCCTTTGGTGCCATTGATGCCTTACTCCCACAGTATTCTATCTTTTCCAGATGATAAGTCATATGCATACTGAATTAGGTATGATAAATTCGTAAAGTCATTAAGTCTACGGGCATAACCAGCCCCGTTTCAGGGAAGCCCTTTCCCACCCTTTGGTGCCCTTTTGTGCTAGTGATGTCTTACCCCCACCGTATTATTTTCCAGACAGTAAGTCATGTGTTTACCAAGTTTGGTTGAAATTGCTCAGTGCATTTCAGAGTTATACTGGAACATACATACATACATATCTACATACATACATCCATTTTTATATATATAGATTAAATAGCTGCGTGAGATATTAAATAGGCCTAGACCACTTTTATCCTATACCTATCACTTCTCCTTGTGCAAATATTAATAAGCGCCTTGCTTCTATCATTAAGGCTTTTAACCACTCTCAGCAGCTTATCTTATACCATATAGCCTCAACACCCACCACTTTGCCTTACTATTGGTACTATTAAATGCTTTTCTAAGTCTATTTATGCTACAGTCAGCTTTTTCCTTTACTATCAAACTTCAAGCTTCCCATAAAATTGTTTCATAACAAGCACCTGATCCACACAAACACACACACACTGTAAAGCTACACTTCTCATCCCCTATTGGTCCTTCAGTCATATTCTTCATTTCATCAACCAAAATTCCTCTCCATCACTTTTACTCTTAAGTGAAGGAGCAACTATGTCTTTCCCTGTTTCCTTCGTAACCTTTCCCTCTCCCAGATATGCCTCACACCCTGGTCAGCCACTCGATCACGCTAAAACTACCATACTACAGACTCTCACTTGCGGGAAAGTTAGATCATTAAAACTGACTGATGCCTGAACACTTCCAATGCATTGGGATACATATATACACTATGTCTAAAGGCAGACGAGTGCTTTCTGGAGGGCTATGAATATCTTGGTGGGAAAAAATGTCCCTAAATGGAGGAAAAACCTGTTTCTCATGAGGCTAATGGTATCCACGGACATAAGGTCTGTCGGTTTATTTCGAACTGCTATCGTGGTATTAGTAATCTTGTAACTTGGTCAATGCTTCTCTGGGAGGCGGCAATGGCTTGGTATATAAATACAATGTTTCTCAAGTCCGAGAAGTGCTCAATGAAGGATTATGTACCCCACGGCGGAGAAAGATCACCCCTAAATGAAGGATGCCCCTCTTCTCTTGAGGGCAACGGCCACTGCAGTCTTTCACTCTTTTAGGATGTTGGGGTTAAAAAAAATAAATTTTTTTACTTTGTGTGATGTTAACATTACCAAACGGCTGGAAGGAAGTATCGATTGTACAATGGATGATATGTATACACTGTATACATACTACGCACTGCAAACGCGATACTTTCGTCTAATGGCCACAGCACCGATTAATATTTGTTTTTCTCCAAGTCAGTCTGGCGTTTACTTCAAGTGTTCAGTCTCAGATATAAACAAGGCAATGATGAATGACATTTGTACCTTGCAATTATCGTCCAAGTTTCTATTATCCATAATATTAAAAAGAAATTGACCACTAGCCCTTTAAGAATTAGGCTGCACATATTTAATTTAAAGAATTACAGTAAAAAGTAAATGGTAGTATATTATTATAAAAAATACAAAAGAGAACAAAAAGACAAAGTGAATCTAACATACAAGAGCAACGTTAACGGAAACCTCTTTAAAACACTGCAGTCTTTTCACATATTTTTACCCATTCATTCAAAAACACTCACATACACATACAAACATCATACACTTCTAGCGGTGTTCCTCAGGAGCAGGAACTCTCTTCTGCTTCCTCATTGTTACACTTGACATTCTTTAGTCTACTTCTTCTCAGATTTATGGATTAGTCACTGAATCTTTTATTTGTTTATCAGTTTTCAGCTTGAGAGTGAATATCAATGGAAACCTCATAACTTAGTCATGTTTAATGCATTCGGTGCACCTTTGGGTGCTCTGATGACTTCAGAGTTATTTTTGAGGGTCAGACAGTTCGCATTAATAAATCTGCGTCTGAAATATAGATGATTTGTTCACCAGAGAAATGACCAGATCCTTACTTCTTCTCTAGTTCCCTCGTCTACCGCAAGATGGCCTTTCTACACCGTAACATAAGGTGGAACTATATACCATTTCAGCCAGTGTATTGTTGAGCTTTGACGGAACGTTTTCCCCTCCCAGGCGGCCTTATACCACCCATCAGCCCACCATTTTTTTTTATCACATATTCTAGGAAAATCAGCAGACACCTGATTGCATGGTTCTGTCACTTTCTTTCCCCCTGCTGCTAGGCTTTGGAATTCTGTTCTTACTTC
>NC_089780.1:28675165-28687665 GCF_040412425.1 Macrobrachium rosenbergii | reverse complement strand
CTTATAGTTTTTATGTTATCTTCAGTTTTTCTTACTAAGATTACTTAACTTACTGCCATAATTTTTGATTTAGCAATCTCTCTTATGATAACTGGTCTATTCCTTTTCAATTTGTACTATATATCTATCTATACATATATGTATATATATGCATATATATATAAAACTATATATATACACACATAATATATATACTGTATACATATATATATATATATATATATATATATATATATATATTGATATATATATACATATACATATATATATATATATATATATATATATATATATATATATATATATATTGTGTGTGTTTATCTATGTGTGTGTGTGAATTCATATACACATATATATATACTATATATATATATATATATATATGTGTATGTGTATATGTTTATATATATATATATGTGTATATATGTTTATATATATGTATATGTGTATATATATAAATATACACACACATATATATATATATATATATATATATATATATATATATATATATATATATATATATATATATATATATATATATATATGTGTGTGTGTGTGTGTGTGTGTGTGTGCGTACGTACACAGAACTCCTGCAGACTGCTACTAATTTCCGAAGTATTTCTAAATTTCTTCAGAAAATACATTTATGTCCAACTGGTCATTTTCACGTGCTGCAACCAAATAGAACTTACAGCTTTAAGATATGCATTCACATAAGTCAAATGAAAGAAAATACATGAAAATAAACGATCTTTCACGATAGCTCTCCTAAGATAGGGAAACTTACCTTAGTGCTTGACACGTGTTAAGAAAAGAAAACTTGATTAACTTCGCCTCAACTCCTCTTGAAGAACTTGAAAGCACGCTTAATTTTCGGTAGGTATTCTCTTTCCTCTTGGCAGGCCTCTTACTCATGAAAGAGGAGAATGAACAGGTCAGGTGAACAAGACATTAGTTTATTTTGGTCCCTGATAGGCGTTTTGAAGAGTGGTGACCTTTTTCCTTCATTTCAATAATCGTTGGTTATTGAGTACTTCTTCTTACGTCAGCCATTGGGAAAATCAGCCATGCTATATCAACACACAACACAGTGATGTTCGTTCAGTCTCCTGTAGCCGGTAGCGTAGGCCTAGGTTGCAGAAAAACAATTTCTTGGAGACAAGGACTGCCGTGCTCGTTGAATAATCGTCAGCATATCAGTTGCACAGAAACAGAGGTTGAGAGAGTGAGAAAACTTTTGTGGGGGATGGAAGAGAAAGAGAGAAAGAAAGAGAAGTTTCAACAGGTAGGTTAAATAGTCGAAGCCCAGTGGGTGGAAGGTAAAGAGACCTCTTTTCTCGACCGTCGCCAGTGGAAGAGCGACAACCTTCCGAGCTCTATGGCGGTGCTCTCACCACGAACTCCTAGCGTATACTGAGAGATGGAGGAGGTGCAGTTGGAGGAACAGAGGAGGAGGAGGAGGAGGAGGAGGAGGAGGTACTTGATCTGGGGTGAGGGGAGTAGTGGAAGGGATGCGTGAGCAATGGGAGTGCCAGCAAAGAAGGCACTTCCTCTATCACTACGATGGAAATCATACTGAAAACAAGAAACAAGAAAAAATACTACTTGACCCATAAAGTCGACGAATATTATTTCCAGGCTGCTCTCGGTACTGTGAAAATAACATACCAGTTCCGTTCAGATCTTCTTTCTAATTGTTGTTGGGAAGGGAAGGCTTCAGCGCCGGGGACTTTAACGTGTGTTAATCGTAGATACGTCTGGCTATCAGCCGATGGAGGAGGCGAACGATAAGGTCATTAGGTCGATTTGAGTGCGCCGGCGAGAGCGCGCCTTTTTCAGCATAAAAATGGAGAGACACGACGGAATTCGGCTGAATATGCGAGGGGGCATTTTATGCGTCCAAATTCAAGTTGAGTTCCAGGGGATTTAGTTGTGCCTGGTCGGAATATGGCATCGGAATTTAACACCACTGGGCCCAGTAGGCTTAAACTGAATGGAAGAAAGCTGTCATTGTAGTGAAAGAGTGAGATTTGCGTAGTGATGCAAAATCTTAGAAGACAAAGAGTAAATATTTAGTGATTTTTTTCACTATCTTTTTGTCCTGAAACTTTTTATTTCTTTCGACGAGTCCGCTCCTATGCTCAACTATCATTTAAGACTAACATAACAGAAAAACAGGCCGCTGAAGATTTAAAATAAGAGTTTGAAAAAATGCGACTAAAGTAGACATTACGTAGTTATAACTGAGTTATCCTCCTTATATATAGTAACTGTGTTTGGTATTAATTACAGCTTGAAAGTATATCTGAAATTTGTGGGGAGATCTTAGTAAAACCTAGTAACAGAGAATAAAAAACCCAAAGAAGAAGCGATAAAGAAGTACTCCGCACTAAATTCAGAACGCAAAAGAAATGTGCCAAGATTTCAGAGTAGTGGAAAAATGGATAATTTTCATTACACGTCACTTCGCCGCCATCAACCGCAAAGGGCTGTGGTTACGAGGTCCGGTTTAAAAGTTTTCGTTACTTTTTTTAGTTTTCTGTAAAAGAAAACTATTGTGCCGGCTTTGTCTGTCCGTCCGCACTTTATTCTGTCAGTACTTTTATCTGTCCACACTCAGATCTTAAAAGCTACTGAGGTAGAGGGCTGCAAATTAGTGCGTTGATCGTCCACCCCGCAATCATCAAATAATAACATAATTGCAGCCCTCTAGCCTGAATTTCATTTAAGGTTAAAGTTAGCCATAATCATGCTTTTGGCAACGATATAGGATAGGCCGCCGCAGGGCAGTGGTTAAAGTTTCATGGGTCGCGGCTCATACAGCATCATACCGAGACCACCGAAAAATAGATCTATTTTCGGTGGCCTTGATTAAACGCCGTAGCGGCTGTACAGAAAACTCGATTGCGTCGAAGAAACCTTGGCGCATTTTTTACTTGTTTTTATTTAACTTAGACCCCACACCAGCTCTAAGCAAATATCACACTGATGGCGGGAGATAGAAAGGCGTTTCCCGTAGGAATGGGGTGGGTGGGTGGGGTAGGAAAAACTATATATCAAAAGAGAAAATAGTGATGCACATCCGATTATGATTTATAACTTTTCAACGCTGGGATCCTTGGCTTATTATTTGCAAGGATGGAAAAGATACGAGATGGATGAGAGAGGTATGGTAAAGATATATAAGAAATGTACTATATATATATATATATATATATATATATATATATATATATATATATATATATATATATATATATATATATATATATATATATATATATATACTGTATATATATATAAAGTTTTTCGAAAACGAAGCATAGGAGATATTCATAAACGAGAAGATAAACAATGCAGAGGTAAGGAGAAAGAATAAAGTGTATCATTTTTAGAATAACTTACCAAGTTCTTGACGCTCATTTATTTATAAAAAAAAACTTACGAAATATCTTCAGAAATGCATCTTCATAAATTCTTCGGGAAAAGATGCAGAAGCGATAAAGAGAGAGAGAGAGAGAGAGAGAGAGAGAGAGAGAGAGAGAGAGAGAGAGAGAGAGATCGTCTTACAAGTCCGGGAGTCAAGGCGTATAAAGTCTCGCGGCAGCCTCATCTATTATGCAAGAGCGAAATATGACAACACTGAATACATAATATACCATAAATTTCAAAATAACAGAAAAAAGGCTGGAAAAAATAAACGGGAAGTTTGCTGGAGACACGGCCATTAAAGGCAAAAAGGCCCCAGCGCTCTAGGGCCCAAGGGAAATGTCACCTATTACGAGATGAAGTTCAGGAGGAAGAGACGAACACAGAAAGAAGAAGAAGAACGAGAAGGATAGGGGAAGTGAGTAATGGATAAAAATTTCAGTCTTTACATGTTGGGTTTAAACTATTTTATACGGCAACTCAGTCTAATGGGTTTATGAAATAGACTAGTATTGAATTAGACTACCAAAGGTGACCCATCATTTACAGGAATTTCGTTAAAAATAAGCTCTGCGAAAATGCTAGTTTTAACTGCTATTTGAAGTCGAATTAGTCTGTTGTCCTTAGGTAGCAGACCCAAAAAGTCTCTAATCACTTAAACGATAATTAAGTTTGAATCTAGCTAGAGCTACGGGGGTGGGAGTGGGGGTGGGGGAACAGAGAGAACCAGCTGCCCATCTAAATTAACGGATATATGCCAGGCTCTTAATGAGAGAGGAGAAAAATCAGAAAAAAAGGGACATTAAGGCTTCTAAAGTCTAAACAAAGCTACTTTTCTGTTGGTTACCACGCGATAGGAGACAAATGTGCTGTAAGTGAATGCATTCTGTGTTAGAGTATTCTCTACTAACAGCCATCATGAATTTCTTACTTTTGTAAATGAAAGGGCACAGGTTTCTTTGTTTGCTAATTTTTTTTCTTTTTTAAAATCCCTTTACATTTCAAATACCGTTTTAGCTTCTGTGTAAGAAGCAGGCACTTATAATGCGCTTAGGAATCCATTCTGCTTTATGTTCATAAAATATTTAATCTTTTTCTTTAATATATTCGCTGTTTTTAACCAGTTAAATTACAGAGGCGAAGTATTATCTTTTGGAACGTTACGTGCGAAGCAACAGCACTATAATATTCAGAAAATAAAAACGAAGCACATAACACAAAGACATAAAAAAAAAAAACAGCTTTTCGTCCCATTACAAAAGTGAAACAACATCGCCACGAACGCTCTCCCCGTTGTTTTATTTACATCTCGGTCTAATTTCGGCTGCAGCAGTGGCTTGCACGGACGAGAGCGCCACATTCAACTCATAAGACAAGCAGGAATTTTTTCTTGGTCCTTTTTTCCCTCAAGTGCTTTCATGCATCGCAGAACAGAGAAACAGTAGGCCAAGATTCGCTCGTACCAAAGCATCCTCTTGAATTTAGCAGCGCGTTGTAAACTAACACACGAATAGGTTTCGTTACCTTTTCAACATTAATATGAATGTACGTAATTTGATATTTGTTAATTATATATGTATTTGGGTGCCTTACTGCACGTGGAAACAAATTTACTAATTTAAGCCTTGCATTTACATAAGCCATCAGCTCTGAATGTGATCAGGAGCAAGCTTCTTAGAAAATGTACCAAGTAGTTTTCAGATTTCACGATTGTCACGGAAAATTATAAGTCTTTCCATTGTCTTTATCGAATTGTTATATAATAAAAGTATAAAGATAATTACATTTTCAAACAATTTTTGCCTTTATTCATTCGTTAAGCAATATCGCCTACTCAGTAAAGAAGAAATAATGAAGACAAAGGTTATTCTGATCGTCTTAACAAGCTATAAACTTCTCTCTAAGACTCCCCCCCCCCCGCCCGCCCGCCCATGGGGGCGACTGGCTCTATTCCTCCCTGCATAATCTCTAGAAAAGTCAGTGCGAGGAAATCTCGACGCCTGATATGCTGAGACTAACGATGCTCTTTTATCTTCGGAGCGGCTTAACCTCGACGCAAATGAGCGTTGCACAACGTATGACGTTAATGAAGTCACCTCCTGACGTCTGCTGACGTCCGTCAGACTCATTATTGTCCCCCATTACACCCACGGACGTCTCATTACGCTCTCATTTTTGTCTCCTCCGCAAAACTCTTCGATATTTGATGCGAAAATATTTTCATTCTTAATAAGATCTAGTGCTGGTCATAATAATGAAGACAGCTGATTTGATTCGATGAGATTTATGCTGTCAAGCCCAGCACAGCACTGAAGGGGCACTTTCGGCCATTCACCGCTTAAGACAGTGAAAAGAGAGGGAGTTGGAGTGGTTGGACAGCAAGAGAAAGAGACCCAGAAAATAAAGGAGATGAAGTGCAAGGACTTAAAGGTAGAACTTAGAGAAACCCCAACATTTGCACTAAGAACTTACAAAGAGGTTGGACAGCAAGACTAAAGAAAGGAAGATGAAACGGAGGTCAAGTAAAAGACTAGGAGTGGGTGTAGCTAGGGGCCGAAGGTGTGCTGCAAGCACTGTTTAGTTATGCAATAATGCCTACAGTGCACCACGTGATGTTCACTGAATAATGATGATACTGCGTCATCATGAAGTCACTATGACAACTTTCCAGTTCGGCAACGCCACATAGATAAATTATTGATAATAATGATTATCGGGAACCACTAGATTACCTTAGTTACCTTATAAACGTTTCATATATTTACGTAATCCAACAGGAATTTAGTTACAGTAGCCACCAATTACAATTAAATGGTCCGACGAAACATATTTGAACAACATAGTTCAAATTATTCATAAGCGATTAATGGAACCTAACGCTGGATTTATGAACGCGGAAGTCGTCATCTAAAATATAAACTAAAAATTAAACCTTAAAGGAAGTAAGGTTCTTTGATTTATTGCCTCTTTATTCAGAGTTCATTCACTAGATTCATTCATGACTGGAGGATATAACCGAGTGGTTTCTTTTATTTTTCCCTCACTGTTCTGTTCCATAAAAGATATTGATTAAGCAACTGACGTCATCGCCTTCATAGACATTGTCGCTGTTCTCTCTCTCTCTCTCTCTCTCTCTCTCTCTCTCTCTCTCTCTCGAGAGAGAGAGAGAGAGAGAGAGAGAGAGAGAGAGAGAGAGAGAGAGAGAAAGTATTCAAGAGTGTAATATATATCACAAACAATTAATGACATTGCAAATGTTATATGCATTATTCAGAGGGTTAAACTTTCATAAAAATCTTTAACCGTGAACAATTCAGGTTAGGGAAACCTTTATATCTTAACTTGTTCAATTTTGAGTTAAAGTTTAATATCAAAATTTCGAATTTCGTGTCGAAGTTGTTTTTGTCAGAAAAGATGGTGGACAATTAATTCTATTATTACTACTGTAGTATACCCATAACATCAGAAATAACACTAACATAAGGGAGGGTGGCGACAACAGACACAAACACACGCACACACACACACAAACAACACACACACACACACACACACACACACACACACACACACACATATATATATAATATATATATATATATATATATATATATATATATATATATATATATATATATATATATATATATATATATATATATAATATATATATATATATATATATATATATATATATATATATATATATATATATATAATGATTAACGTCTCCACCCTCCCTAGTACAGCCATTCGACACCGACATTACGTAATGCAATTAGACTCGCGAGTAATCATGACAGCATATATCAAATTAAAACAATTTTGTAGTAATTACAACAGAATTCGAATCTTACACCTCCTAATAAAGCTTCAGAAGACAAAAGACCTCAAATTATCGTATTTTCTGAGTTGTAGAGAAACCTAACACTGCGAATTTCGGACGAATATAAAGACACCTAACCTTGAAAAAACAGTAAGTTAGGTTCAACAATATCTTCAAAGATAATCACTAATTCCCGACACTAATTAAAATCAGTGAAAAGTTCAAAGGAGGATGATAATAACTATAATGGTAATCCTTTTCGACACTAATTAAAATCAGTGAAAAGTTTCAAAGGAGGATGATAATAGTTATAATGATAATCCTTTTCGACACTGACGAATAACAATAATAATAATGATAATAATGAAGATAATAATAATACTGATAATAATATTGGTGAAATTATCCACATTGATTGAAGTGTATATAGATTTTAAGTAAACATTTACACTTACATCATTGTAGACTTTTACACAATTTTAGTGACTCATGTAATAATAATAATAATAATAATAATAATAATAATAATAATAATAATAATAATAATAATAATACAATGTATGTACATTTTAAAATATATGCTTATACTTACATCAATGAGGATTTTTCCACAATTTTAGTGACTCGTGTGAATATGAGATTCTTATAATAATAATAATAATAATAATAATAATAATAATAATAATAATAATAATAATAATAATAATAATAATAATAATAATAACAACAACTGCGGTGAACTAGTTAGAATTAGTCGAAACAAGAAAAATCGACCGGGTCAAGGTGACAGAGGTTGGGGTAAAGTGTGGGAGTTGGGTTTGGGGGATTGGGTGTGGGAGTGGGAGTTGGGGTTGGGGTTGGGGGTTGGGGGTTGGGGATGATGTGATGGAAGAGGCGTGCGTCCTAAATGCATCAAGAATGGGAAGGAATGGGGCAGAAGTATCTGGTTTAATTCAACATTCACATTTTCTGATACGCGTCCACAATTCTCTTCTTTTTTATTGCATATCTAATCAACAATAAATATGAATTAAACATTTCTTTATTTAACAAATTTGTGATCAATTATAATGTATTACAACACCGTAGTCGAACATGAAACTACATTAATGCAAATGAAGTCCTTACAAAATTGATCACGATACAAGTTTTGATTTCCTGGAAGGAACAACATTCAAAGTTTATTTCGGGAAGGAGTGTACAGAACTGAAATGTACTAGTTTCAAGCAACTCACCATGAAATCAGGCTATACTTGAACAAATTACATTAGACACTTTAATCAATGTACGGCTGTAGGCAAGTCTCCAAGGAAGGCGTTAGCCCGGAACTATTTTCTTCACCCCAGAAGATCTGGTGTCCATTCATAGCTGGGTCGACTAGTGAGCTGTAGCCAAGGTCGAACTACGTATCTTGCGAATGTAAGCCTGGTGCTTTACAAGTGAGTCTGGTGAGACCGAAGTGAAAGGTGAATGAAAAATTGGGATCGCGTTAAAGATGCTGAAGTGGAAGAGTTGCTTGAGGAGTATGAAAAGTTCAAGAGTGGGATCCATGATGCAGTAGGGAGTGGGAGTAACGATAGTTGTAGGCACAAAAGAAAGAGGAACACAAGAGCATTGGTGGATAGTGAAACGAGAATTTCAGTTACAAGGAAAAGAACCCGCCTAAATAGTAGTTACATGGCGAAAAAATTTATAATATAAAGGTTTGCAGATCAGTGAATTAGAAAGAGGTAGAAACTGAGAGAGGAAAAGTGAGTGGCCAAAACTCTGTGTAAGAGTCTGAGAAATATTGTTTTCGTAAAAAAGAAATTGTCCTGGGATGAAAGTAAGTGTGGACGGAGAGGTTATTAAGCAACTGGATCTCAGTACAAAAAATGAATTTGACCAATTCTGTCTAAACAGAATGCAATCCTTTCTTGTTCCAGTGAGTATTTTTAATAATTGTTATAATTAAATGATAAAAGAGAGGAAGATTTGAATGATGTAACTGTGGAAAGAGGTAATGTAAGTTTGAGAATGGAAATGCACTGAGTTGATGGAATTACAAGTGAGTTCTTTAGTATGGTGGTAATTATGTAATTTAGAGGTGACCAAGGCGCATACGTACCGTATGTCAGAAAAAAAGATTCTTGGACCATAGGTGAGAATGATTACTCCTATATTAAACAGGGAAGATAGTAGAGACAATTTAAGGAACGATCATTTTTACTTAGAGTACAGTTAAGACAATGAATGAGAAAGTAAGGCAAATAAATACTCAGAGAAAGAGCAGAGTGGGATTAAGACATGGAAAAGGAGCATAGATCAGTTGCTTGCAAGGTACCAGATACATGAAAAGTTCAAGAGTGGAAGGGAAAAAATGAATTTTGCATAAATGGAACCGAAAAAGATCATATGGCACTGATAGATTTGGGGTGGAGAGTGTTCACTATGTACTAGGAGAAAGTTGAAAGTAGAAATTGAAGCCAGTTAGATCGAACAATAAGTGGTAATATATATATATATATATATATATATATATATATATATATATATATATATATATATATATATATATATATATATATATATTATATATATATATATATACACACATACATATATATCTTACTCGTGTTAGGCTTCAATTAAACAGAATGATTCAGATTCCAGGTTCCTTAATTTACTAAGTAAAATTTACCAGGTACCAATGAAGAAGACTGTATGTCTTCGAAAGCTGATACTTGGTAAATTGTACTTTGTAAATTAAAGAATCTGGAATCTAAACCATCCCGTCTAACTGAAGACTAACACGAGTAGTATTGATATATGTATACAATGAAGTTCTGGACTATTTTGTGATATTATACTGTATATATATATATATATATATATATATATATATATATATATATATATATATATATATATATATATATATATATATATATATATATACATATATATACACATATATTATATATATACATATATATACACATATATTATATATATATATATATATATATATATATATATATATATATATATATATATATATATATACATACATATATATATCACAAAACAGCCAAAGAACTTCACTGTGTACACATATATATGTACATATATGTATAAATATATATATATATATATATATATATATATATATATATATATATATATGTATATATATACATATATATATATATATATATATATATATATATATATATATATATATATATATATATATATATATATATACAGTATATATATTTATATATGATCAGGATTGCGTGTCAGCTCAATGCAGATGGAAGAGCAAATGTGTATTGTAATAATCATTACCTATTAACGCTATGCTTTTGACATACGTTATATTTTCATGTCTTAATGCAGCATGAGAACTTTCATGACTCACAGCAACTTTACGGCTCTAAGCAAAAGACGTTTCATGATAAAAATATTTGTTGCTCTACTCATTCCTAGTATAGTCTAGTTCGTCGTTCACTTTCCGTTCTAGATGAAAAAGTTAGTAAAACGCTCAAATAATTTCGTTATTGACCTTTCGTGCGCAATTCTGCCGATATCTTCAGGTAATTTTACCTTGGTTAACCACTTTCTTTTTTCCCTTATCCATTATTCATGTCGATTTTCGTGAATTTACCCTTCAATGAGAATGACTGCAGTTCTTGTTTGAGACTCAAAGACTTGGACAAAGTAAGCATAAATTTTCCATCATAAACTTTTTCACTTTATGCGTGGTACCAGAATTGTAAGGTTTTTTGGTTTTTCATCAAGTCCCTCCCCCTCCACCGTTTTTTGATCCACCAGATTCTGGTTCCCAGTGAATGGTTGGATTTGTACACAGACCTATCGTAGGTGAGGAAAGGGCTGCATTGCTCAGCCAAGGTGTCCGCCTCTGCTGATTGACCCTGGCAAATGTGGGCGATGGTGTCACATCCTTGTGCCGTATGTATATATATATATATATATATATATATATATATATATATATATATATATATATATATATATATATATATATATATATATATATATATATATATATATTATTGTTATGTATGTGGCTTTGGTTGATGAGTTTATTAACTAACTAATGTAAGTTATGTAGCCCTGCTTTGCCATTAACACATGTAACCTTTAAATTAAAGCTAAAGTTAACCTCAAAGACAGACAATTACTTAATTGAATTAGGTTGCCAGCTGGGAAACAATGTATGAGATAATGGATTACTCTGCAACAAATGGATTACATCCAAACCCCTTTACTTCTCAATTAGTCCTGACAAAGAAAGAATGTGCGGTGGTAGCGAGGAAATTACATGAACCTTCGTCAACGGCGGACACGGTCAATTTTCCCTGCTCCCATAAGAAAATATAACGCAACAAATGTCTGTACTAATAGATATTGTACACAGTTTCATATTGGTAAAGACTATTTCTCTTCCCAACAATGGGCTCGAGACACAAGGCTGCCTGAAATTTACTTACTTAACTTTCCCTAATTCCTACTTACTGCATGGGAATAGCTTATGCAATGTCACTAGGCAATATTAATTATGCTTACACTAGACTTCATAAAAGAAATATGATTACACCTGGTTCTCGTAGATGGTGGCAAAGTGATGAAAACAAAGGGAATGGAGGTATAGGGGAAGGGATACTAGCAAGTCGACGAAAAACTGTCAAATTTCAGACTTACCATTGGAGTGGGTTGCTTGCGCATGCAACTGATGATCAGAAGTCTTGAAAAGACCCGTTTGACGCCTCACTAGTACCAATAAAACAGTAAGGGGGCAAGCACAAAGAATTAGTTACTCACAACGCGTGTGCTTTGCTTGGCTTCAAGTATCTCTCTGCTGGCGTCGGGTCAGGTCAGGGTGAAGCGGTAGTCTTGGGCTGTTTGTCCGACGTTCGACCATAGCCCCAGGCAGTCTGAAAAATTGACAGACATCACCAAATGCATAGGACAGAGCAAAAGGAAGCTTAAGACCACCTTCACTAGAGGTTACTTGGTAAAACCCTCCCTATGGGTTAGGCCCCTAATGCTAAACTATCCCTACTAAAGTCAGTTATTTTTTCAAGACCAGGGCCTACCCCTCCCCGCTTCGCTTCAGCAGAGATTCTGTCCTGTCATTGTTAGAAGGACCTTCTTACTAAAATAATGCAGAGAGGGCAAACAGCAGAATATTTATGTACAGTATATATATATATATATATATATATATATATATATA
>NC_089780.1:28662665-28672665 GCF_040412425.1 Macrobrachium rosenbergii | reverse complement strand
AAAGGGAAAAACACAACTTTTTAAAAACAGGTACAGAGAAAAATGAATGTGGGATGTTTTCCCACTTTATGAACCCCAAAAGAAATGCAGAAAATTAAACATGGTAAAATAAAAATCAATAAAAATCAAAGGGACAAAGCAGATAAAAATAAATGGGGAAAAAGCCTGGTAATCAGTGCAAAGAATCGCTACATGTTAAACAAAGTTAATTAAACCCATTCAGGTTTTTTGAAAATAAAGTTTCAGCTCACCTCACAGTCAGTCACAGTCTTTCAGGAAAGTGGATCTGAGCACAAAGGGATCTAATCCTGAAATGTCTAACCTGTACTCAAATTGTATTATTCCACCTTCTGTGACATGCCCATGAAAGCAAACGAACGAACGCTCTAACCGGAACTTGACAACATCTACTGGCATAGCCAGTACACCACCCTGGGCACGATGCATTTTGTCTCCGTGAGAAGCCAGACTGACTCCAGGCCTTCGTCAGCAATGACTCGCTGACTACATAGGCATTGTTTCCATTTACCTTTGCCCAGAATAACTCCAAGAAAAATGCATAGCTAAAAAAAACGAAATATAACATATACATCCTAAATGTTTTCACATATATAAATGTATATATATATATATATATATATATATATATATATATATAAATGTATGTATATATATAAAATTATCATCCAATCATACTTGACCTTTTTAAACCCATAATGTCACAGGTTTGATCCTATCTGGTGCAGATGCTCTTATCACATATAATTTGCATTCAGTGTAGGTTATTCCAGAGATAAAATGAGTTACTTATTAAGTCAAATTTGTGGCTTAATATCTAAGACCACAAAGAGTCATGGAAGAATTAGTGACAAAACTATGTTAAGATAGTTTTGTCACTTGTTACAAACTTACCTGTCAGGTGTCATGGTGATGGGTTAATTCTTATTTCAAAGCCTGAATTCTCCTACGAATATGCACGGCAGAGTTGGAATCAATTTATATTGCCTATGACAGCTAGGTGGATAAATCCCTGTTGCCTCTAGACAGGCATAGGTTCGAATCCTTTAGGTTAAATTATTCTCAAGGTAAATGCATACTAAAAGGAAAGCTGTGTCCATACATCCTTTAGAATGTATAAATTATTCTCAAGGTGAAGTGAATTCGATACTAAAGGAAAGCTGTGTCCATGTGTATATATATATATATATATATATATATATATATATATATATATATATATATATATATATATATATATATAAATATATTCATATATATATATGTATATGTATATATATATATATATATATATATATATATATATATATATATATATATAATGATAAAATCCCAGTGGATTTTTCTTGTTTGCCCTCCCAGGGTGGGGACGAGGTAGGTAGGTGATTGGGAGGGTAGGGGGGACATGTTTGTCCACCCCGTGTGGGGCAGGGTAGGTAGTGGATCGGGAGGGTAGGGGAGACATGACACATCCATCCTCCTCCTGGAAACCTGTTTGACCACCTTGGGTGGGGGCAGGGTTGGTAGGGGATCGGGAGAGTTGGGGAGACATGATGGGTCGCACCTGGTTCCAGCACAGCGTAGCGGGTGCCATCAAGCTCGTATACATATATACATATATATATATATATATATATATATATATATATATATATATATATATATATATATATATATATATATATATATAGTAAAACAGACAGACTCCTTTGGAGAAAACTTTCACAACATTAGCCGCTTCATGCATCTACACAGATGGCCCATCAGAAACATGTCGAACCCTCTTACACATACGAGTCTTGCTCCCTTCCACCTCTATCTCGTTTCTTGGATGGTCTTTCCAGTACCTCTTTCACTCCAGATATACGGTACTCTTCGTGTCTTTCTGTCCTACTTTCTGCTAATGCTTGCGAAGTGTTCTCTCTCTTTTCACAAACCTATTATCCTTCACTCTCTCCACATGACAAGACCATCTCCAAACACTCTAGCCCATCCTTTCAACTATGCTTACCCTTTCACTGCTTCTTATTTTCAAATAATATGTATATGTACATGCATATATATATATATATATATATATATATATATAATATATACATACACATGCATACACATATACAAAATACACACACACACACACACACATATATATATATATATATATATATATATATATATATATATATATATATATATATGTGTGTGTGTGTGTGTGTGTTTGTGTTTGTCTGCGTACGTATGTGTGCTTGTGTGTTATCTAATTAACAAATATCTTCCAAATACTTGTTTCGGTCCCAGCAAGTTCAGAGCAGATGTCAATGGCATCTATTTTTATGCCCGTTAGTTAAGGGCCAAACAACGCAATCTACTCTTGTAACGAACCAATTTAATCTTTCAGCAAAGCTGCGAGAGAACTCGTCAGTGGGTCATTTCATTCCTTACCGAAGTACTGTCACTCTAATGGGATTTCTGTTACCGACAATCGGCCAACAAATGTACAGTTTTTTCTTTTTTCACCTCTTTTTCTTTGTTCTTCGTTTTTGTCGGTCTTTGTTCGGCAGCATCGAAGCGAACGGCACGCGAGATTGCCAAGAGCATGCAATTGCGTTTTCCGAAGCTTCTGAATAATTAATTGGGCCTTTGTCGTAGGTCTGATTAAAAATCGGGTGAATATTGAGCCTTCGTCCAACGTAAATGTCAAATTAGGCGCCTGACTAATAAATGCAGCCATTGTCTATCCTTGTTCTATCTGGCCCAAGTATTCGGGTGAAACTAGAATTGGTTCTTACGAGGAAAAATTCAACGATGGCGCACAACACGTTAATTTTTTAGGTTTAAATGACTTCCACTAATTTAAAACTTGGGAAAAAGGTGTACACGTGTAGCCTTTTTAATAGACTTCCAGTTCTATTGCCTGACCAAGCAAATATCGTGAAATCATGAGTACATATCTTGTTCGATCTTAAAAAACTCTTGTGCTATTCAAGCATAACTTTTAAAGAGTAGTGGCTCTCTCAGACACACACGAGTTCAAGCGAATATACTGAAAACTTGATAAGAGATACGTAAAAATGTTTCTCAAAATTATATTTTAATCTGAAAACTGTTTCTCATACAAGATTGGTTTCCTTATTCAGAAACAGCAAATACCTAATTTGTTTCTTAATAATCATATTTATTTAGGTATTAAATTGATATTTTTGCAGTTACTTAACATGAAATAATTAAGCAATAACAAAATTTCTAACAAAATTTCTGGCTGTCTCTTATGATGTTAAATTGGGAAAAAATGACTGGCACTGTTTCGAAAATATAAGATAGGAAACAACATAAAACAAACAAGAAATGCGCCAAAGTTTTTTCGGCTCAATCGAGTTTTCTGTACAGCCGCTACAGCGTATAATCAAGGCCACCGAAAATAGATCTATCTTTCGGTGGTCTTGGTATCATGAGCCGCTACCCATGAAACTTTAACCACTTCCCGGTGGTTGCCTATCCTATATCGTTGCCAGAAGCACGATTATGGCTAACTTTAACCTTAATTAAAACAAAAACTACTGAGGCTAGAGGGCTACAATTTGATATGTCTGATGACGGGAGGGTGGATGATCAACATACCAATTTGCAGCCTTCTAGCCTCAGCAATTTTTGAGATCTGAGGGCGGACAGAAAAAGTGCTGACAGAAAAAAGTTCGGACAGAAAAAAGTGCGGACAGTCAAAGCCGGCACAATAGTTTTCTTTTAAACAAAACTAAAAAAAGAACTTTAACCTAACAGTACAAAAGGCCGAAATTACATTCCCGAACCGCGATTCGATAAATTCTCTCTCTTTGTAATTGAGCTGTGCAAAAGAAACAACCCCTTAAAACTTTCCCAGTATATGCTGTGCACAGAGATGGGCGGACCGATTACTTTCACGAAACCGAGTAATTGTAATTCGGTTTGATTGCTCTCGAGAACCGAGTACAAAAAAGTAATGGAATTACTATGCTACTGCTATAACAGTATGACAATAATAGAAGCATATTATAGGTTAGGTTTGAAGTTTACAACGTCATAAACGTCGTAAACTCGGCACTTTGGCAACAGGCCAATTCCGGAAGATTCCTTTTCTTTCCCTTAAAATTAATCAGCCACGACTGTTAATGCCGTGTATGTATGTATGCACTTATATATATATATATATATATATATATATATATATATATATATATATATATATATATATATATATATATATATATATTCATTCTGATGGTGGATTGAAGATCTACGTTGTTTACCATATAGATCTCGCGTCATTAATTTCGTCTCTTGTTTATGGTCGCAGCAAGTATTTTCCACTAGGCTGTTTGTTTGTTTGTATTGAATTTAGTGCTGGGCTGTTTGTGAAATAAGATTTCTGTATACCAGCTGCGGAATATGCAATATTATTTTTTAAATACTTTACTTACTTGTATTTACGTTTAGTTATAAAAACATAAATATTCCAGACCTCACTGCATATTAGCTAAACGCAGTTCTAAGCTTAGCTCCAAGAAACCTCATTTGTTTATTTGCATATTTGGCTGCTTCTCTTTGTTTTGATAACTCTGATGCTCTCTAACCTTATTCACATGTAACACCTCTGACAACAATTTAGTAAATGTATTTCTTGAACCAAGGTATTTTAGTTTTTTGAGATTTATTTCTAACACATATGTCAGTAACATAATGAATGTAAAACGGTCGTTTGCAATGCATACATCTCAAAGTATCTCTGAAGGCCTGGAAAAAAGCCGAAGGCATTTCAGGTAACAAAATATAAACCAAAGGAATAAAAAAAACTAAACTGAACTTATTTTATTGCAATGCACAAAATAGAAAACAATACAAACCAAAGGAATGAAAACACAAAACTGGAATTATTATATTGCAATGCACAAATAAAAACACAAAGAATGAAAACAAAACTCAGAGGTAAATTTCGTTTTTCAACCAATAAAAAAAAACAAAGTAATCATGCACACTCGCCTTGCCTACATGTTTTCATGCAAGAAACACAACAGCCTGAGATTTTCAGGGGACAATCTATTCCTTCTTTCTGAAACTGTTTCCGGCAGTAGAAAAAAAGACGTTCACTGGGGACAGACGTTGCCAGTACACTCAAATATTTCCTAGCAACTGGGTATAATTGTAGGTAATGATTCTTTATGCTTATCCCACCATCCCAGTGGATTTTCACTTCGGTTTATCAGTTTTTGATCCAAATATAGTTTAATTTCACTCTCCAGAGGGGGTGATGATCTTACTTCGGCGACAGATCTCTTTGCTTGGGTTTGCATGACATCAAACAAATCCCAAACCGATGGTGAGCTTGAGGTAAAGGGAGCTGGACTGTCAGTGTCAGAATCTTCAGTCGACAGAGCAACACAGCCGGGTCTGATGTAATCACAAGCTTTAGCATATTAATGACAACAGAAGGAGAATGCACAGGGACTGTTTTGAAACGAGGATCTAATAATGTAGCTAAAGTTAAGGTCAAATTTTCGTCCATTCTTAGAAAGCGCTTTAACATGGACTCACGCAAAGCTGTTTCAGCTGTTTTTACTAACTCTTCATTAGGCTCTCTTGCACGAGAAAGAGTTGCTTGCAAAATTCCACCAGTTGGTTGGCTATGATTTTTGATGCAGTGACACTTTTCTCGGATGACAGTTCTTTTGTCACTTCATTAAAAGGTCGCAAAATTTTAATAAGGTCCTTTAACATCTGCCATTCTTCTTTTCCCAAAATCTCCATTGGATTATATACAGTAACCTCACAATTGCCACCTTTACCGCTTCTCCTTGCTCTATCTCAAGTCTCTCAAACATTTCATATACAGGTAGAATTCCACCTTGTTGCAACTTCTTGTACCAGTTTATGTTTTGTCACATTCAGCTGCATCTGCAATGTTTCTAACGTCTCTGGACCTTTTACACTTCGGTGAAAGTAAGACACAATATTCCGACATTTTTCACAGAGCTCTGTAATGCACTTCAACCCATCATTGACAATGAGGCTCAAGGTGTGAGCAAAACATGGCAAATGAGTTACACCAAGCATTTTCACTGCATTAACGATATTAGCGGCATTGTCCGTAACGATACAGCTAATTTTCTCAGTGATGTCCCACTCATTATTAATTTCTCTTAGTACATCACACAAATTTTCGCTAGTATGACTGGCAGACAAAAGTCTAAGATCCAGAAAGGCACTATCTATATGGTCTCCTATGATGAAGTGAGCAGTAACACCCATATATGCAACAATTCCTTGAAGTCCAAATATCATGAACTCAATATTGACCATTCCTTTCTATTGTTTAATACTGGTGATTTTAGTACTTTTAAATGTTATGAATAAACAATTAAGAATGCAAAATTTTGGCTTATTTGTTAATTTCTCAATATTTTTGTACTATTTTTTTATGAGTTCAGATGTAGTTTCCATGCCGTTTACGAAAAGTAATCAAATTCCCAAGAACCGAGTAAACCGATTGCTAACCGTTTAATTTAAGAGCCGAGTAAACCGATTACTAACCGTTTAATTTAAGAGACGAGTAAACCGATTACTAACCGTTTAATTTAAGAGCCGAGTAAACCGATTACTAACTGTTTAATTTAAGAGCCGAGTAAACCGATTACTAACCGTTTAATTTAAGAGACGAGTAAACCGATTACTAACCGTTTAATTTAAGAGCCGAGTAAACCGATTACTAACCGTTTAATTTAAGAGCCGAGTAAACCGATTACTAACCGTTTAATTTAAGAGCCGAGTAAACCGATTACTAACCGTTTAACTTAAGAGCCGAGTAAACCGATTACTAACCGTTTAATTTAAGAGACGAGTAAACCGATTACTAACCGTTTAATTTAAGAGCCGAGTAAACCGATTACTAACTGTTTAATTTAAGAGCCGAGTAAACCGATTACTAACCATTTAATTTAAGACCCGAGTAAACCGATTACTAACCGTTTAATTTAGGAGCCGAGTAAACCGATTACTAACTGTTTAATTTAAGAGCCGAGTAAACCGATTACTAACCGTTTAATTTAAGAGCCGAGTAAACGATTACTAACCGTTTAATTTAAGAGCCGAGTAAACCGATTACTAACCGTTTAATTTAAGAGCCGAGTAAACCGATTACTAACCGTTTAATTTAAGAGCCGAGTAAACCGATTACTAACCGTTTAATTTAAGAGCCGAGTAAACCGATTACTAACCGTTTAATTTAAGAGCCGAGTAAACCGATTACTAACCGTTTAATTTAAGAGCCGAGTAAACCGATTACTAACCGTTTAATTTAAGAGCCGAGTAAACCGAGTGCGCCCAATTCTAGTGCCATCGATTGCTAATTTGTTAAAGACTATCTGCCATTCATTTAGTAGCTATATATATTCTATTTATAGCTTTGAATAACAAATTGCGACGTGTCCTGACTAAAAGCTAGTCTGAAGTCTTCAAGTAAAAGGTTTTGCTGATTACAAAATATTTTTTATAGTTTAATCGTGAGCATTTATGACGGTATCTTTAAATTATTCCTTTCTCCCCTTATTCATAATTATTTTAGAGTAATTTACTGACTGACCTGGGAGAGGTATTAATTGGATATAAGAGCCCGTAAAAAAAAATCAGTATATCATGAATTTAGTCAGTCTTGCAAATTCATAACCTTTTGTCAAAGTTCTTGGAGATATAAATGTACGAACATCTACTCACCATTCCTCAAGAGTAATTAGAGAAATACCTTCGTGCCATCTATGCAGTTTTTGATGACAGAGCTAGTCGATGGCACATTTCTTGGTCGTATAAATTTACCTGATTACTTGTCTTTACAAAGTACTTCAAAGACTTATGTAAACCAGTGACATAAGAACTACATCAACATATTTCTCAAGGTCTTAGACATTATTTTTGCCGTAAACAGACCAAATTGGGGTGGGAATGCTCATTCTAAATAACAGAAAGACCGGTGTTCCCAAGTTCAATGACACCCTTGAAATAAAGAACCGAGAAGTACCGCAGCTGTTTTACAGCTGACCTCTCCCTTAAGCAGACTGTTCTTCAAGATGCTGTGTCAGGCTTGAAGGGTCCAGCTGCTTTTCAAAGTTTGGATCAAGCTTTGCAGCGATGGGCACTCAATTTGATCCAAAGGGCGGTGGTGGTCACTGAAATCAATGTTTTTGCGGGGCTAGAACTAGGAGAAAACACATGATAGTGCTGTTCATTTTGGGAGAGGAGGACACTCTACCAAAAGAAAACCATCGCTGACTTCTGCAACCCATTTGGAGATGACACACCTACGGGCCTTTTGAATACTGCAACAATCAGGGCTTTTATAAAGGAATACAAATGTACTTACTTTCCGCTTTGCAGTAGGGAAAAACAGCAAGAGAAAAATTTAAAGATGAGTGGTACAGCAATTCAGAAAGTTTCTGCTGTCAGTAAGGAAGACCAAGACAAGTAATTTTATGGCAGAAAATTTGAAGAGATCCTCTCCTAGCACGCCCAAGAGGGCGCAGATAAATGTTGAAAATTTCAGGAACATCTTTCTAAGCAGTACTGATTGCTATTGTTACGTACAAAGGGACTCCTAACGTGTGTATTGTCCTTCTACATCCAATCATAAGGTACCCATTTTCTGTTGTTAACTGTGATGGCTCACCATGTCTCCTTTGACAAAAGGGGTTAAGTATTCAAAGAAAATTAAAGAAAACTCTCTGGCTGATCCAATTACTTATACATTACTGCTTGACAAGAGTAAAGGCTTCCCCAAGACAATGTCCACTGAGGTTTCTTCAGGAATAAATGATGTTTGCTCTTTCCTTCATCATTAGATATTAAGGCAAAGGCTGTCAAAAAGCACTGTTAGGCAACTACTCAGCCTACTGCTTTATACTTTCTTTCTGTAAACTTCTTAATAGTTGAATCTTCTATGTCACTTGTTGTATTGGTAAAACACCTGCGGCCTCCCACCAATTCTTTGCAGTTCGTTAAAGTTCTATTGTGTGAGCCAAACGTTTTCTGCTTTTCATCAGTGATCTGTCTACCTTTACCGTTCATATGTTTGCTGATAATCAGACTTTCCTTAATCTTTTTCCATCACCTCTACTTATTTTATAGTTGTATTTGCTTCTTTTTGAACTGTTACACTTTTTATCTCTCCGTAACTTACATAAGTTCAGTAAGTATACAAAAATTATGCTTAGCTGTCTGTGCTTTCCTAGCCAGTTTTTCTTGAATATTCTTTGACGAAAACTGAATTCAGACTACCACTCTCATGAATATTTTGAGGATGCAAATGACTTCAAACTTATTTCAGGAGATCACAAAGAGCAAGTGACTAGCAATGGCTGTATGTCTGGATTTACATTCTGGTTCCCTCTTATTTTGTTTCTAGTCCCACCGGGACTGAATTAAAGACTATCTGATTCTCTTTCTCCCCGATTTTCTCCATCACTGTGTTTTCCATAGATTTCCAAATTCATTCTATGGAAGTCAACATCTCTAGAAAATAATAAGAGCTGACTCTGACGATCTATCTCTTAAAGGTTAAGCGCCACCTCTGTTTCCTTTTCTACATCGGGCGTTGCTTGATAAGGACAAATCCATTTCAGTGCAATGCAAACCAACTAGACTTACAGTACAGAGATGAATCCTCTAAACTCACTGTACTGAGACGTAACTCATTGTAGTTCGGTATAATACAATACAACTGACTGCAAGTCATTGTACCAGAGCTGTTCTCCAATGTTCACCCAATCGATACCAGCTGTGTATGGGATCTATATCCGTTCTCAATATCGACCGGAGCTAACCTTTCTTGGAACAATACAACGGGGAGGATTTGATGTCATCATCATCATCATTATCTTCATCATATTCTTGGGATTAATAATTATTATGATATGTACAGCATTTGATACGGTCTTCGTTTTGCTTTTTTTAATGCATGGTGTTC
>NC_089780.1:28635165-28660165 GCF_040412425.1 Macrobrachium rosenbergii | reverse complement strand
TATAAATTACCTTACAGACATTATTATCAAATCATCATTATAAATTATAAATAAACACTGGCATTATCAAGAATTACTGTCATCTGTAGCATTACTATCAAAAATATTAATTTCATTGTTGTTGCTAGAAGAATGGTGATTACAATGCTGACATCCCAAAAGTATCATCATTATCGCCTTGTTTACTAATTTCTACAATGTCTCTTTAACCCTTCTCACTATTTTTTTGTGACGGTCTACGTTAGGGCTAGACTATTCACCACTGCCCCTTGTATCACCATCGTCATGAAATTAACCTTTCCACCTGGAGTCATTGGGAACATCATCATCATCATCATCATTATCATCAATATCTTCGCCTCATATTCGCCTTTATCTTTATCATCACTATTGTGAATATCATTGTACTGATATCTTGCTACTTTTACCTCTTTTGTTACTGCTGCTAATATTACTAATTGTGCTGCTGGTATCACTATCAATATTCCAACTGCCACATTTGAGTAGGGAATATCAAACTACATGGAATGAAAATTTTACGTAATATTAGACAAATTACGTCTTCTTGGAAACAATTAATCCTTTAGCATAGAGAGAGAGAGAGAGAGAGAGAGAGAGAGAGAGAGAGATTCACGTTCACCTTACCGAAAGTCATGATATTTCACGTTCACCTCTACTCTCTCAGTGATATTTCTCTCTCTCTCTCTCTCTTGTATTTTAGCATAATGTTTGAATATAACTGAATATAACTGTCAAATATAATTAAAGAAAACGTCTGGAATACAAAAGCTTAACCAGTATCAAAACGAAACCTGCAAATGCATAAATATTCTTCTTCTTCTTCTTCTTCTTCTTCTTCTTCTTCTTCTTCTTCTTCTTCTTCTTCTTCTTCTTCTTCTTCTCGTTATTATTATTATTATTATTATTATTATTATTATTATTATTATTATTATTATTATTATTCACACTGCTCTTACAATAATGATATTAATTTGCTTAGCAAGTTTCCACATGACAGTATGGGACCAATATAGGAGTAACATCGACACGAATGCTCATTAAGAATAAAAGAAGAAGAATAAAACAAGCTAATGAGCATACAGCAGTAATATAGTTAAATGAAGGCGCATGAATTGACGTGACCACATCAGAACATTGGTGTAGAATCTGAACTCTTTAATAAAAATATATATTCTCTTGCTTTCTGTTACGAAACACTTCTAGATTTACATATTCTTCCCTGAATGACATCAGTAAGTAAACTTTTAAGAACTGAACTGAATATGGGATTTAGGCCAAGGGCCAAGCACTGGGACCTGTGAGGTCATTCAGCGCTGAAACGGAAATTGACAGTGAAAGATCTGAAAGGTGTAACAGGAGGAAAACCTCGCAGTTTCACTATGAACAAATTGTTAGGAGAGGGTGGGAAGTAAGATGGAAGAAAGAGAATATAAATGGAGATACAGTAAACGGAATGAAAGGGGTTGCAGCTAGGGGCCGAGGAGAAGCTGTAAAGAACCGTAAATAATGCTTACGGTGCACCGCATGAGGCACACTGACGGCACTACTCCCTTACGGTGTAAACTCTTAAGAATCATAACCTTTTTAAAACTTTTTCTAAAGCCTACACAACCACCAGAATCCCAATGAAATGTTTTCATTTACAAAACACCCTGGGATTTGCACATGTCCTGATATTATAACCTGTAACTTATTCTGGTTACTAGAATTAGAGTTTATAAATTCCCGTGATTTGTTACAATTTCTGGGTAACCTACTTTTTATTCGTTCTAAGGCAGATATAACTGCGCCATTAAAGCAAGCTGAGGGTTGACCCAATCACGGATTTTATGGCCAATTAGGATCTCTCATAATGATTCACGGAAAGGGTTTTAAGTTCAGTTTTTCTTCATGCTATCTTGACGACGTGATAACTAAAGATATGATTTTAAAGATTTGTATGACGACCTTGTTATTTCCATGACTGTTATTGTTATGACGTTACTTTAGTATTCTCTTTACTTTATTTTAGTCTCATACATAAGCTACAAATGAACCAGATAGTTGGTGTCTCTTAACTAACTAATGTTCAAATTAATATTTAACCAAACTTCTCTCCTTAAACGCTCATTATATGTATATGTATTTATATATATATATATATATATATATATATATATATATATGTAAATATACATGCATGCATAAATATACATATGTATATTAATGCATATATATAATGTATTACATATACATTATATATAATGTAAATATATATATATATATATATATATATATATATATATATATACATATACACTGTTACTTACATAATTGATTGAATTATTACATCACAAGTCAAAAATAGAGTTCAGAAGCTGAAGACAAAGAAATTACTTTTTTTCTGAAACACCCTTATTAACACCAACGTTACAAAAGATAAGAAAATCCTGAGGAAAACGATCACTTTCATCTCAGCTCTGGCTCAGAATCGGAAGAAGAAGCAACGGAGGTCGTGATGCTGAGGCAGAGTAAGATATTACCTCTTGCTCCTCGAGGCGACTGAAAGTTAGAGCTCGCGAGGACAAATTGTGCTTGGCGTGAGATAATAAAGATTAGGTCAATTTATAGATACAATCTGATGTCCCTAATAAACTGGACCGGAGACAAACAAAAGAAAGAAGGGAGAAGGAAGAAAGGTCTGAGAAACAGGAGTTAGCAAGAGAATTCCAAAGATTATTAATACGTAAATCTATGACCTAAAGAAATGTTTTACAGTTAATATTTATCCTCTCCGAACAACAGTTCTAGTTACCTTCCTTTTTCCTTAAGTGTCTCCAACTAAGAGGTTATCAGCCATTCAGTAAGGTGTTATAATATGTATGTCAATAATCATCAGTAAGCCGTCAAATTAATAATTTTTGTTATGGTAATTTAGGTCTGTTTGTAAGCAAAGGAGGCAGTGATATATTCGCCAAGTACAGGAATGCCTCACATTCAGTTACTGGCTCATTTAAATATCACACATGTGACATTTTCGTCTCACGTCACCTATCTCCCTCTCTCCGCGACCTTGTCCGCTATCCAACCTCCTCTGTCATATTTTCTCTCTCTCTCTCTCTCTCTCTCTCTCTCTCTCTCTCTAAAAAAAGCTCTCGGTTTGGCTCCCAAGGTCCCTTTGATTCTGCTTAAGCCGATTCGAGTGGATTCTTTTCATTCCTTCCGGAGATGAGAGAGAGCATTAGCCGTTATCTCATGCTCTGCAGAGAACCACTGCTTACTTCTTGCACCGAAATATTTCTATTTCTTTTTCGCCATTTCTTTTATTGCGGGGGCTCGTGAGCGCGCTGTTACTAAGGGCATTTCTCGCTTCGCCTGATTTTGTTGCTACCATTCCGCGCTTGGGAAGAAGTAGTAGCGTAGTAATAGCTGTACTGACGGTAGAAGTGGAAGTAGTAATGATGATACCTAGGTTGTTTTTTTGTTGACTCTGGTAGTGAGTTTACTGGAAGCGTTATTCACGTTATGTTGGTGATAATTTTTGTTATTTTGAGTGTAATTATTATCATCAATAATTATGTTTTCATAATCGTTAACAATTACATTAAAAATACCGACAATAACAACTAACATAACTAACATTGTCAATAACATCACCACCAGAAGTAACAAAAAACAATGGTTATAACAATTAAATCAGCAACCATGAAATTTACAAGAAGCAAAAATCAACCATTGTTATAATAATTAACAACAATGAAAATTACAAGAAGCAAAATAATTACACCAGCAGCAATGAAAATTACAAGAAGCAACAAAACAACAGCAACAATAATAATAAAAACGATATCAGCATAGTTTAAATTACAGTGATAATCGTAATCACAATCATAGTTACAAAAAAATGAACATTTTCTCGATACTGAAGACAAACCGGGAAAGTAGGTATGTTGACATCGGCAAAGAATTTCCTTTGTTAAACTCATTACTCCCTTTGCAGCTTATTATTCATTTTACATTCCTTTCTTTACACTCAAGCAATGTAAAAGAAACAACCCCTTATAGCTTTCCAAGTATATAATGTGCATCCATTGCATTTGCGGATCCAGAAAAATTTCTTGGGGGCATCAGTGTTCATATTATACTGTGTATATATATATATATATATATATATATATATATATATATATATATATATATATATATATATATATATATATATATATATATATATAATAAGTCCTCACGTGAAAATGAAAGGAATTGGTACCAAGACTTTCAACTTTTATTCCAAAGTCATCTTCAGTACCCTGAAGATGACTTTGGAATAAAAGTTGAAAGTCTTGGTACCAATTCCTTTCATTTTCACGTGAGGACTTATTATATACTTCATCCACGGGACCATTGTGGAAATTACAAGATTATATATATATATATTATATATATATACATTTGTATATATATATATATATATATATATATATATATATATATATATATATATATATATATATATATATATATATATATATATAGATATATATTTGTATATATATACACACACACACATATATATATATATATATATATATATATATATATATATATATATATATATATATATACTATATAAATATATATATAAAGAGAGAGAGAGAGAGAGAGAGAGAGAGAGAGAGAGAGAGAGAGATAATGCATGCATTTTATTTAGAATTCAGTAGTTGATATTTGAAGTATTTACTCACCTTTAGAATATTAGATGCGATGATTGATAACCTATAAACATTTTGGGATGTAGGTTACCATAAAGTTTTTATTTTTTCCAATTTTAATATTCTCATTTATGTTATTATTATCTAAATCTTCAACATTATTATTTTGTCATTATTCTTCATGGGGGTCCACGTGCCCAGGTGCCCCCCACCCCGGATCCGCAAGTGATCCATTGAAAAATTTGTTGATTTAGTAGCTATATTGTTCTAGTTTGAGCTTTGAAAACAAATTGTAACGTCTCCTGACTAAAATATAATTTGAAGTCTTCAAGCAGAAGAATTTTCTTAATACAGAGTACTCTTGTTGGCGCAATCTTGCGATATTATGCCTGTATGCTTAAGCTATCCCGTTCTTCACGTATTTGTAATTATTATTTTCGTGTAATCTATCCTTGAACAATAATAACATCGATATTCATTCTAGTTTTACAAGACTGAAATGCACGACTTAGACAAGGGAATTTAAATTTGAGGAAATGAAAGTTTCTCTCCTGCTGTTTCTATGCCTTCGAATTTTTCGTAGCTTCCGTTTTCAGTTTTATTCTGAAAAATAATTTTTTATCGTTGGAGTAAGATTTTCATAAGTCCATATCTCCCTTTGTGGTCCTCAGATCTTGTCTCTTGAAATAGATTTGCTTTTATTATTCATCTACAGATTTGTATCATGTGATTTAGGAAATAACCATTTAGTTTACAACATATGCACCATGCTTATTGTTTAAGCATGTCTATGCATTCCAATTCGCGCACACACACAAATTTATATATATATATATATATATATATATATATATATATATATATATATATATCTTCTTCTTCGTTTTAACGTGCTTTTTCCCATTTTTATATGGGGTATGCACGATGCCTTCTTTTGAAGGACTTTGATTTGGCGGTGGGGTAGGCCGCAGCCTCGATCGGCTGCCCTGCCTGACATCGCTTAGACCCCGGTAATGAATGTGTACATGTATGGTACCAAATCCCCAGCCCCCTTTCTCCCAGCAGCGAGGAGAACTGGGCGGTTAGGTCGACAGTTTGAGACGTGATGTTTGTTATGTTTTTAGAAGATGTTGAGATATATATATATATATATATATATATATATATATATATATATATATATATATATATATATATATAAATATATATATATATATATATATATATATATATATATATATATATGTATATATACATATATACATATATATATATGTATATATGCATACATACATATATATGTATGTATGCATATATACATATATACATATATACATATATATATATGTATATATGCATACATACATATATATGTATGTATATATGTATATATATATATAAATATATATATATATATATATATATATATATATATATATATATATATATATATATATATATATATATATATATATATATATGCGCACACACACATATATATAGATTAGTATGCATGCAAATACACACGCGAATATGTTTTAAATACCTTGGCACACATAATATGTCTAAGCATTAAAATAATTCATAAAATAAAAACGATTCCTTAAAAGCATGTAAAAAAGGTCTATGGGGTGCGAAGCCGGCTCTTAAGGGGTGCGAGATGCCTATGAATAATTAAAGCAAAACTTATTTTTATATACTCATGTTATTTTTTTCTGCAAAAAATTAAAAACAAAATAAGATAATAATAATAATAATAATAATAATAATAATAATAATAATAATAATTATTATTATTATTATTATTATTATTATTATTATTATTATTATTATTATTATTATTATTATTATTATTTCAGCAATTCAAGGGGTGCGAGAACTGACTGCTGATTTGAAAGCGGAGCATACATTGAAAAAGGTTAAGAACCACTGTATAGAGTGTTTCAGTGCAGACCATCAAACATATGTACATAAATAATTTCTACGATATTATTCTGTAATAAAAATATTAGCATAGCGAAGTCCACTGCTTAATTATTTAATTACTGATGAGTGATTCTTGATAACCAAATTAGCGTCATATTTATAAATGAATATTTGATCCCTTTCAAAACTCAAAGGTTTTATTTGACAAAAATGAGTTTTTTAAAATATTGTTCAAATATATGATTTTAGAATATTAGTTCAAATGGTTATTAAGGTAATTATATGTATAATTATATATATTATATATACATATATATATATGTATGTATTTATATTATATATATATATATATATATATATATATATATATATATATATATATATATATATATATATATATATATATATATATATATATATATATATATATATATATATATATATATATGTATGAATCCTACTGAGATTACGATAAGTTATAACTATACAGAGTAAGAATGCTCACACACATCCGGGAAAAAATGGATAACTGTAATTGTATACATTTATACATAAACAAGCACACATATAAACTTTCAGTGGAAACCATCAAAGTGTGTACAAACCATTTATGAAAAGTTATCATGACTCTAACGCAATAGAACATTAAAGCTCGCTGCCTATTAATTTAATTACTGATCAATGATTTATGATAACCCAATTGCTTTCATATTCCTAAATGGATTTTTTATACAGTTTCAAACTGAAAGTTTTAGTCTTGCTAAACAGGAAACGCTATTTTTTCCGAATGTTGTTCCAAATGCAGGATTTTAAAATGGAAATTTAAATGCCTATTAACGGTGATTGACAAACGGTCATGAATATTTTTATCATAGATTTCTATGTAGAAATATATACTTATATATAATATATATATATATATATATATATATATATATATATATATATATATATATATATATATATATATATATATATATATATACAGTATATATATATATATATATATATATATATATATATATATATATATATATATATATATATATATATATATATATCTATATATATATATAAATATATATACATATATATATATATATGTATGTTTATGTATATATATATAATTTATAATATTGCTACACACCTTTTTGAAAGGGCTTTAGTTCTTTTATGAATACGCCACCTATCCTTCCCTCTGGGTCACCCATTCAGGCAAATGCCAGTGAATATTAATTATTCTCCTAGCGTCTTGACTGAGTTTGCCACTGGACCAGTCAAAAATGAAGGCATATATTACAAGAACTTGCGTTAATTCCCCTTCTTAGGATTAAGAAGAGATATTACAGTCTCGTCTTCCACCTATCTACAAAAGATTGCCGGAAATTATTTTTAAAAATCTTAGGTCAGTCGAGGTTATTATGAATCTCATTCTATAATTTTCGTATAATAAGATGCAACAGTATTCACAAATACAACTTATAATTGTGAGGCAATTTTTAAGTTATCAAGAGAAATTGCGAACATATTACCTATTACTTATAGAAAAGAGAGAGAGAGAGAGAGAGAGAGAGAGAGAGAGAGAGAGAGAGAGAGAGAGCCTCGTACTTTTACATAAAAAAAAACAGACTCCTGGAAACATGGAAGCAGTAAGAGATTTCTACACATTTACATGCTTAGCAGCGAGACTAAATAAAAAAATACGAAATATTAATTTTCGCTGTTCCTTTCTTTACTTATTTTTTATAAATTACGAAAATAATAAGCAACGTTTCCTGAAAAAGTCGCTTTGTTATTTTCCCGAAATAAAAAAAAGGAATGGAAGCTTTATTTTCTATTTGTCCCTTTTGAAGTCTGATAAGAGTCAAAAGCAACGTCTTAATTCTTATCATAAATGCTCTCTTTTCAAAAAGATCGCAAAAAAAAATATCGCAAAGTAATCGGAAGGTTCCGCTCCTTAAATGTTTCTGGGAATACTTTTTAATAATATATAAAAGTCAGCAAATGGTAACATATTTTTGAAATTGATTATTCAGTAACTTGTTTAATTTTCTAAAGACACTTTTCTGAAAAAAGATGAAACCAATCATAACATCTATTTTTTTAATTGATCATTCAGCAACTGATGCAATTTTCTAAAGACACTTTTCTGAAAGATATGAAAGGAATGAATAGACAAACTAGTTTTTTTTATCGATCATTCATCAACTTATATAATTTTCTAAAGACACTTTTCTGAAAAATATGAAACAAATCAGTAGATAACCTATTTTTTTTAAATGATCCTTCAGCAACGTATACAAATTTTCTTAATGAAAATTTTTAATGAAAGGTGTGAAACAAATCAGTAGAAATCAAAACCTTAAAGAAATTGTTCCTTCATGAATGCATGAATATCATTAAAATAACTCCACTTTTTTAACATTCCAATTTGAACGACACAAGCACAAAATAGCAGCCAGCAACAGTCCCCTACCTTCGACTGAGCTCATTTCCTGCAAAAAGATAACAGGAAAGAGCAACAACGCCCGGCAACATTAGGAGGAGAGGACCTTGTCCTCATCTGGGAGAGCGAGCTTCATTATGGCGAAAGAGCCATAACACGCTACATATATACCCCCCACCCCCTCCATAAAAGCCCCTCCTGAGGGCACCTGTACCCCAGTGGCCTTACAACCTCATATTGAGGTCATTTTCCTCCATTTTTCCTTATACCTGATCCACTTCTCTCTTCCCTTATAATATTCATGCAGCCTCATAAACACCAAGGGCCCTCTCTCTCTCTCTCTCTCTCTCTCTCTCTCTCTCTCTCTCTCTCTCTCTCTCTCTCCTTTCCTTCATTTGGGGCATTGGGATAAAACCGGCTGGAGAATGGTAAATGAAGTAGGTGATGAACAGTAACTAGTGTTGATTTATGTACACATTGTACTGAGGGATGAATGTTATTGCTTGTAATACAACCCCCACCTCTCTCTCTCTCTCTCTCTCTCTCTCTCTCTCTCTCTCTCTCTCTCTCTCTCTCTCTCTCTCTCTCTCTCTCTCTTTCCTGACATATATGACCACACCTTCGCAAAAAATAAGCACAAGCGTAGAAGGTTCACCCGTGCATGCTTTTAATGCACAGTATACAAACCTTAGTGTATTTGGTGTTATTATATTCTAACGTATATATAAAATACATTCATACATACACAGATACATACATGTATACACAAACACACACACACACACACACACATATATATATATATATATATATATATATATATATATATATATATATATATATGTATATATATATATATATATATATATATATATACATACATATATTTATATATGTATATGTTAAGACCCTATAAAGAAGGATTCAGTTACTTCACCTATCTGCAGCAGTTGGTAGCCGTGACCGAAGTAGAGGATGTCTCTCTCTCTCTCTCTCTCTCTCTCTCTCTCTCTCTCTCTCTCTATCTCTCTCTCTCTTTACCAGGCGCTCTCATGAACTCTAAGAAAACCCTACATATAAACTGGTGCGCATAAATCACACCTGACATACGTAAAACTTAATTTTGCAAACCCAGCATGAGACTGTTTAAATCATTAGTACTGTATTAAACCGGCACCTCAAACATCAATAAAACATAATTGTTGACAAATGTGAAAACCCCATTCCCTTTCCCCGAAACCGTCGCTAATGTTCCATATTATTATAAAGGTCAGTTATTCACAGATCAAATTAAGACAGATGTCTAACCAGTCTCCCAAACCGTTGCCCCCCATGCCTTTGCACCTCTGTACTTGCCTTATCCATGATATATCTGTCAAACAAAGAAACACTTCACATTACACCCAAAATCAAATAACGCGGGATATTTCCCACCACATCACAACTTGTTAGAAAAATGTGTAGACAACAAAAAAACTCACAGACATGAAAAAATTATAAAATACACGGCAAGTTACTAAATGTCAGTAAGTATTTTAACTCACTCTTTCAACAGGCAATTGGAGCTTGGAATTTTCTCCGTCTATACCAATCAGCCCCTGCAACAGCAGTGAAACATATTTCATAAAAGATCTCGCACTTGCCTTACCGATCACTCTCACTAGAAGCAAATGAACACACACCACTGCAATAGCACACCCCATAATCAGGATTTCTAACCGAATAGAAGCTTCTGGAAACTTCCATGCTGATTCTGCTTCGGCTCCACGTGTACAGTAACCGGACCCTCCCCGAGCAAGTGGTCAGTGCTGAATCGCATAGAATGCGCCCAGCAATGCTGCGACAGGTGCCGTCTTATCAAACACCCAAGTTCTTCCACCTGCGAAATGTGCTAAACATCGCAAGAGGTCGTGTGTCGTGAGCATGTACACAGATTCCTACTTACACCAGTGCTCACACACACACACACACACACACACACACACACACATATATATATATATATATATATATATATATATATATATATATATATATATATATATATATAGAGAGAGAGAGAGAGAGAGAGAGATGCGATTTAGATTCATTATAAAGCTCTTAACATCAACAGTCCATTTAGAATTTTTATAAACTACATATGCTCTCTCTCTCTCTCTCTCTCTCTCTCTCTCTCTCTCTCTCTCTCTCTAACATTGTTAAATTTCATGTGACCTTCGGTTCAGGACTATTTTAAAGTTGCCATTCTCTAAAAACAGGGGACCATTTGAGTGGACAGGCGAATTGAAAGATTATTATTAAGCTAAAGAATTATGTGTACGAATGCTAGAAATCTTACAGATCGAAACATGAAATTCTACAATGTTTTGATGAAGATTTTAAAAGTAACGCAAGTTCTAGGCAAAAAAAAAAATAATAAACAAATAAATAAAAAAAATTAAACAGAAAGCTTAACAAGTGTTTATAAAATGCACTTTACAAATCTTCGTTACCTAAATAATTATTTCCATGACTTTTAAAGTACTGTACTGCTGATTCTATATTTTGGAAGCCTACTACTACTACTACTACTACTACTACTACTACTACTACTACTACTAACTAATAATAATAATAATAATAATAATAATAATAATAATAATAATTGTAAAAGCAAAAAGTAGGATGAAATGAAAATAACTAACACACAGTTGGGGCTATAGATATCTATAGAACAGGTCCATGTAACAGGAAATGCAGTGCAAAACGCATCCCAGGCACTAATAAAAAAACGAAAGAAGAAGAATGGAAAAAGAATGAGAACGGGGAAGAATTCAACTGCCTATCGGTCTAAGGCTGTCCAACGACCTTTAGGATTGTACAGTAAAACAAACAATTACAAGCCAAGACTATTGACAAATCCACTGTCGCTTAGATAATATGTAATACTAATTCACATTTTAGTTTAGAATTAGAAATGTTCACATTTTGTTCTAGTAACGGACGAAAAAGAAAAGAAATAAAAATCGAATTCAAAGGCAGCTTTCCGGAGGGCGTCTTCTGTTTTGCATTTATATGGCGCGAGCTTATCTCCGCAGCCGTTCAACTGTGATAATAAATTCTGCTTCAGCTACGCTCGACTCCATTGGAAATGCTCGAACGATCACCTTCTGGATATTCATGATCACGGCCTTTGAGAAAATAATGACAGTCATTAAGAAGAAGGTTCTTTCAGAGAGAGAGAGAGAGAGAGAGAGAGAGAGAGAGAGAGAGACTCTCTTTTAGGCTATCTGTGTGTGAGTGTTTGTTGTTGCTCTCCAGACATTTGTATTCTACGAGAACAATCTTATGGCTCGATATATAATTCAAGGGGTAAGTAGCCGTTTCAAGTGTCCATAAGGGTGTTTTACGGCGCCGCAGTTATATCTGAGGGAACAAAGCCCCACATGGGCCTTAAAGTTGTTGTTTATGGAAGCTAGAAAGCCTTAAAGTGCCCACTTACAAATCCTGGCACAGGCTCGATGGTCGTCTTGTTCATGTTTATATCTTGGCGTCATATTTTGCACTTACCGCCACCAAAGAATTGGATCGTTAGGTGATTCGCTTTTTTTTTTTTTTTACTCGCCGTGAGGAAATCTACGTCATGATCCAGTAGGAAAATATGGTCTCGTGGTGACAAACCCTTCATTTATGTTTGCAAGGTTCGTGATTCGAGCCCGACCAGGAGCCCGGCAGTCGACCTAAGTGGAGCAAAAGTCTTGATCCACAGGAGATTCAGAATGTGGTATACAACAAATAACCTCTAACGTCACTGACTATATTTACCGAGCAAATAAAAACCTATCGTTTTTTCTTGCACGCTGTGATTTTTAGAAATATTTCATATACTGTATTTGTGAAAGCCCTTCGAACAATGTGCTCTGTCCCTGTTAACTATCATCTTTTTTTCATCTGTCTACGATGAGCAAAACATTAGGAGAAGAAGATTAAGACTTTCGTTAAATAAAGTTCACTTGAGATTATGAGATGTGAGGAGTTTATCTTCATTTGAGGGTAGGAAAACCTGAATGTTTTTAGGTTTTGAATGTCTAGAAAAGGTTACTGTAGGCGACATCAATAATAAAGAATTATTAAAACTGAATAATTCTACATTGGGACTGAATATTTACAGATCTCAGAAACTAACACGACATTATACTTTCCGAAATCTAATCTAAACGTATCATAACATTTACTTACTCCGAACCCGGCAGCCAAGATCTCAGTAACAAAGAACCAAGTTCAATAATTCGCGCATTTAATGGCAACACCGCCGAGACGAGAGCCATAAAGAGGGCTCTAGTTTATCCTATATACTGGTTTCTCAGATGCGTTCTCTTTGAGTCAAGGGAAAATAGGATTAAAATTCCTCTCGCATCAAACTATCAGAGTTTGTATTGGAAACGATTCTCGGTCTAATCCTCTTATGAGATACGGGGAATTTGCAGCCATATTACTTGGCATCACCAATATATATTCAAGAAATTCTCTCTCTCTCTCTCTCTCTCTCTCTCTCTCTCTCTCTCTCTCTCTCTCTCTCTCTCTCTCTCCTCAGATATACAAAGGAGGGTACACATCTTGCTGTAACAGTATTTTTTCTGTCTACAAAATGGTTCCTACACATCTAGATATTCTCTCTCTCTCTCTCTCTCTCTCTCTCTCTCTCTCTCTCTATACAAAGGAGGGTACACATCTTGCTGTAACAGTATTTTTCTGTCTACAAAATGGTTCCTACACATCTAGATATTCTCTCTCTCTCTCTCTCTCTCTCTCTCTCTCTCTCTCTCTCTCTCTCTCTCTCTCTCTCTCTCTCTCTCTCTCTCTCCCCTCAGATATATAAGGAAGAGTACACACCTTACTCTGATAATATTTTGTCTTAATATAAAATAGTCCTTACACATTTTGATACTCTCTCTCTCTCTCTCTCTTGACATATGGGTACTACCCATCTAATTTAAAAAGTGTTATCCCTAAATACGAAGTAGTTCCAACATTCATATTTTGATAGGCGCTCTCTCTGTCCCTATAAATAAGGTATTAATCCTCATATCTTGCTTATCTAGGAATTATGATGCAAGGATTTGCCTTATATTATCGCCTTGAAAATCAAGTATGAAAGGGAAACTTATAAATAAGAAATTGTCCTTTTGACAAATATGTATATGTATATATAGGTATACATTTATATACATTACATATATATACGTACATATACATATACTGTATATATATTTATATATATATATATATATATATATATATATATATATATATATATATATTTTTTATATACATTTATAATATATATATATATATATATATATATATATATATATATATATATATATATATATATATATATACACACACACTTGCACCATAAACAAAAAGCCTAGCAAAACAAAAACATCGTATAAAGTTGTTTTTAACTGTGAGAGCAAGTGAAATATTTTGTTGCACATTAAAGAAGGGAAAATCTTGGTAATAAGCCCTAATTTCCCCAGAGGTCTGACACTCTCATTTCTTACACGTGTTGCTTCAGTGTTGTCCAAAACAAAAGGAAAAACCGAGGGAAGTTATGAGTAAAAGTTCTGTAATCCAAATCAGAGAATACAGAATAAAATAATATTCAGTTTTATTCCGGTCAAAATTGTAATAGTAATAGTAGTAAAACACCTCATTATTATTATTATTATTATTATTATTATTATTATTATTATTATTATTATTATTATTATTATTATTATTATTATCTGATAATCGAGGGGTTTTCTGTATTATAAATCCATAGAATACAAAAGAAATTGTTGTAGATTCGAAATGTGTTGACACATTTCCACAACCAAATTTCTTTTAAGAGCAGAAGTTCGCGCTGTAATAGAGGCAACAGATATACTTACAATTAAATAAAATAGTAAAATAATATGGGGTTTAGTACTTTTATGTGCCGGTTAAAAATAATAAACACGCCAAGTTCAACAAAGACAGTCCAATAAATCTCAATTCAGTTACGAGCTAGACTGTTAGTTCCCCTAAATTACAATAATTCGATAGACCTATGATTATAATTTAGAAGCAGGAACAAAACAATTCATCCAACCTCATCTTTGGTCAAAATACTCAATCGTTGGATTCGCTCTCTCTCTCTCTCTCTCTCTCTCTCTCTCTCTCTCTCTCTCTCTCTCTCTCTCTCTCTCTCTCTCTCTCTCGTGTTGCTTGAATAATAAAAGGGGAACGAATGTCAACATCGAATCTACTATCGTAACTTAATCCAGGGGTATTTCTTAGGTTTATCAGTACGCTATCTTTATGACACTTTTGGAAACGTGTTTTCTAAAGTGCTTCGGCTTTATAAAAAAAAAAAGCATACAGAGCTAATATTCACCAAACATGCAATTGGATAATTGTCTCATATATAATAGATTTCATTTTTTGTAATCATCCTTGCATAAATTTAAATCAGATTCATGAAAAAATTAAGAGAGAGAGAGAGAGAGAGAGAGAGAGAACTGCTGTGCCGTCGATAAGCCCCATATTTGAACGAGGGCGGAACTGAACATGAAATTCTACGCACGTCTCCAGTTGCCAAAAATGATGTTGTGCGTTCGGCTGTTTTTAACGGACGAAGTTAAAGGCGTCTGTTAATTACAGTTTTTCAAAATGGGCGAGTCACGTTTCTGGAAGGAAATAAAACTCTATAAAAACAAATGAAAAACAACAATAAGTTAACTATTGGTTCCTAAGCTTATGAAACAGTAAATACAGCTAGGAAATGCACACGAAAACACACATTATATACGTATATATGTATATACACACATACACATACACGCAAATATATACGAGTTTATATATATACATATATATGATTATTATCACTTTATATATATATATATATATATATATATATATATATATATATATATATATATATATATATATATATATATATATATATATATATATATATATAAATATATAAAGCAGGTACTGGATTTTATCTATACATATATAAATACGTGTGTGTGTGTGTTTGTGTGTGTGTGTGTGTGTGTGTGTGTGTGTGTGTAGTGAACTATGGGTAGGATCCACCGTAGAGTTATAATAACTTCTTGATTCATTGATGATTGACCTTGCAATAATTTCAACTGTTACATACTGATTCATATGTAATATCGAACAGATACTATGTAGTACACGCTCACCATACTTTCCATCAGGTTTAAAAGAAGTATGACAGTCGACTGATAGTTTCCGGACAATGAAGACAGCCCACATTCCAATAATGAATTTCAACCCAAGGCTCGGAGAATTACAGAAGGTATCTCGTTCCACCAAGGGAGCTAAACTGGCTGCAATAATGTAGCCACTAACGAGCATCTGCGATAACAAGACATTGTTAGTAACAGAGGAAGGATTAAGTGCCAAGATCAAGCCTTTAGGACCAGAGATGAATTGGAATGAGGCCGATATTAGCGTGATAATGATCTTGATGAACTAGACAACTAGACTTGGTCGAGTAATGGATCCCTTGACTGTTTTGGGGTAATGAAAGCATGCCATTGATATGGAAGCTCTCTTGTAAGATTCTTCTTATGGAAATTACGAGGTACGTTTGGAAATAAATAAATTGGTTTTATATTTTTTTTCAACTTGATAAAGGCGTCAAATAAAAAGGACTAGAGAACAACAGGGTAGATAAGTATTCTTTTAACAACCTATAAAGGGATAACTTTCATAATTCAATAAGGATAAATATAATATAATATAATATAATATAATATAATATAATATAATATAATATAATATAATATAATATAATATAATATAATATAATCGAAGTGGCATTTTGGCCAGGGCACAGTTAACGTATACTCTCTTTATGTTGAGTATTACTTATGACTAAATTTTTATTGTAGAAAAGCAGTTAGCTGTGAAACGAACAAAAATCATATTAATACTTTTTGAAAAGCTAAAATATTTAAAAAAAGGTTCAAGGTCAATTTTTCCTTAGATGTAAAGTATGCTAGGTATTAGTGCAGGCTACCTATTTAATGCTGTGATCCACGAACGTTTCAACCGCCACAGAGTTTGTGCAGTCCATGTTAGCTACATACAAGAATGGCCAGCCGTGTTTTCCTTACTGTTTCTGTTGAGTTCGCTCCCCATAACTAATTCTTAAGCCTCTTCAAGATCAGGTTTTAGTGTTCTGCAATGAGATGGCTTTGTCTGTCCGCCCGCAATTTTTCTGTTCGCACTTCTTCTGTCCGCCCTCAGATCTTAAAAACTACTAAGGCTAGAGGGCTGCAAACTGGTATGTTGATCGTCCACACTCCAATCATCAAAAATACCAAATTGCAGCCCTCTAGCCTCAGTAGTTTTTATTTTATTCAAGGTTAGAGTTAGCCATGATCGTGCGTCTGGTAACGCTATAGGACAGGCCACCACCGGACCGTGGCTGAAGGTTTCATGAGCTGCGGCTCATACAGCATCATACCGAGACCACCGAATAATATATCTATTTTCGGTGGCCTTGATTATACGCTGTACAGAAAATTCGATTACGCCGGAGAAACTTCGGCGCTTTTTTTACATGTTATCATTTAAATCAAACCAAATCCTGAGCCGTACGAACAAATCGAATACTTTCGTAAAAAAAAAGACATCACAGATATGAATATGCTTTTCATTGTAAAAGAATATTTTCTTTCTACTGAAAATATATGTACATTTTTAGATCGAGTTTGGTTTTCATATTAATAAAATAGCTGTCAAATATCATAAATGTTGAAACCATTTGGTTCTAGCAATGCCCATTGAGCATTTTAAGAGAGAGAGAGAGAGAGAGAGAGAGAGAGAGAGAGAGAGAGAGAGAGAGAGAATGTTCTAGATAGTCTTTGTAGTTTGTGTGCGTGCGCTTGTGTGTGTGTATATGAGAGAGAGAGAGAGAGAGAGAGAGAGAGAGGAGGGAGAGAGAATGTTCTAGATAGTCTTTACAGTTTGTGTGCGTGTGCTTTTGTGTGTGTGCGTGTATGAGAGAGAGAGAGAGAGAGAGAGAGAGAGAGAGAGAGAGAGAGAGAATGGGCAAAGCGTTGAAACGATCTTGCAAACATGTGTGCGTGTGTATGTGTGTGTGCGTGTGTGAGAGAGAGAGACAGGCACACAGACAGACAGAGAGAGACCGTAGGAGGGTTGCAGGGTGAAGGGGTGAGGGGGTGAGGGGTGAGGGAAGGAAATTCGTAGCGTCCTTGTGAGTGGGAGGGAGGCCATGAAAGATTTAATTAGGAGCATCTCCGGTCGTAATTGGTCAGTAGCTTATGCGGATCTGAGATGCCGGATGTAGTATCAGGTAGGACTCGATGAGGCCAAGAGACTAGGAGGGTAGAGAGAGAGAGAGGAGAGAGAGAGAGAGAGAGAGAGAGAGAGAGAGAGAGAGAGAGAGAGAGAGAGTCATGTGGCAGGTTAGGGGAGGGAGGGGGAGTGGTTCCAGTAGGTCCGCGCAATTTGGATCTTCAAATATTCCTTTTCCTGTCGGACAACTGGAGCCAGGAAGGAATTCCGGGAATGCTATTTGAGAGAGGCGCCCGTTCGGCTCCCTGCAAGTTAATGCTGGATGTTTATCTTTTTAAAGATTTTTTAATGTGTCTAGTCGCCAAGGAAATGAGTCAAAGAAATCATTAGTTTGCTCACTGAAAATATTTTGACCAATATATATAAACTGTCCGTCCTTGCGTTCAATGATTTTTCAGCTTCATTCTCTCTCTCTCTCTCTCTCTCTCTCTCTCTCTATATATATATATATATATATATATATGTGTGTGTGTGTGTGTGTGTGTGTGTGTTTGTAAAGGATATTAATCTTTACGTTCAGAGCAATTCTCGTTAGGGCGAAATTGCTAGCCCCTGCCTCTCTCCACCCTGGCGTGGGTTCCACAACAGTCGATTAACCACAGGTACATAATTCAAGCGTTAGGTGAGCCGTCTTCGTAATCGCTGAGCGCCTGTTGATGTGAAGAGTGGGTTAGGTGTTCGGTGGGGTAATTGGATATATATATATATATATATATATATATATATATATATATATATATATATATATATATATATATATATATATATATATATATATATATATATATATATATATATATATATATATATATATATATATATATATATATATATATATATATATATATATATATATATATACAGTATATATATATATATATATATATATATATATATATATATATATATATATATATATATATATATATATATATATATATATATACATACACACAAACATACACACACACATTATATATACATATATATATATATATATATGCGTGTGTGTATGTAATATGTGTATATATGGGGACACACACACATAGGAGTAAGCGGGGAAAAGATTTTTCTTCTGTGGAATATAAAACAGTCCAAATCAAGTTTGAAAATTGCAATGTGACAGAGAGAGAGAGAGAGAGAGAGAGAGAGAGAGAGAGAGAGAGAGAGAGAGAGAAGAGAAAGCTCCTGCAATTTAGATTCAACGGACAAACGAGATTCGATACAAAACCTCTTTGATTAATTCAAATCCAGAATCCCTCCATCTAAATCATTTCCGTAAAATGTTCCCCTTTTCCATAATACATCGAAGGCCTTGTCAGCACAAGGGCATCAAATGGTCATTAGGAAAAGCGTAAAAGATCTCTGTGAACTAAAACTTTAATTGGTCTCCGGAATGAACTCAAACACTTTCAATGAATTCGAAAATACTGAAACAAACTTTAAATGGAAGGCGCCAATTTTCTTGTCATTTCAATGAGGGATTTCTTAAGTTTTAAGTTATGCTTTTGGAATTGATCATTCATTTCTACTGTTTTGATAAGTAGAAATAAGATCTAGGTTATATTATTATTCTTTATTCGACATATTTTACATAACAATCTCATATTACTGCTTGCAAGCTTTCTCCACATGCACTGAACAGTCAGATGCATGCTTTCTCATTCGTTTATAAGTACAAAAGTGTTTTGAATTGTTTTTACGCACGCTTACACGCACACACACAAGCACACGAATAACGACCAGATAGCCACCAATGAACTAACTCCCAATGCACGCAGGAAATCTATCGATTCATAAATGTACACGCACAGGGTGTGCTCTTGCATAAAACGACTTGGAATGTTGAGATGCAACAATATTGAGGAGAACTGATTAGTCGCTCTCTCTCTCTCTCTCTCTCTCTCTCTCTCTCTCTCTCTCTCTCTCTCTCTGCTTTACACATTGTCCTTTTTAAACTCTGAACGAAAGTGAACTTCAGTTTTATCAACATATTTGTTCTCAAATCCTAATAATGTAGAAATGAGGAACCTTATTTTCCTTAAAATGCTTCTTTTTCTATCCATGAAAAAACGATGGCCGATTCCGGACAGAGAGAGAGAGAGAGAGAGAGAGAGAGAGAGAGAGAGAGAGAGAGAGAGAGAGAGAGAGAGAGAGAGAAATGGACTTTTTCGGTTGGTCGACCCCAAGTAAAGATGGTACTACGACGAATAGGTAAGGTAGGAGTCATTTTACTTTATCTCGTCTTCTTGATTTTCCTGTGCTGCCTATTCCTCCAGCATTTCATTTACACAAGGGGTGACTTTGCAGTCCCTACACTACTGACCTCACTGAATAATCGCTGGGCTTAAGCTCAGATTATTTTCTCATCCTGCGCAAACTCATACCGATAATCTTGGAAACGTATTAGGAAACTTTCTGTTTATACTGATAAACAAACAAAACATACTGACACACGTTAATGATTATATATTCACACACACATATGTAATATATATATATATACATATATATATATATATATATATATATACACACACACACACACACACACACACATATATATATATATATATATATATATATATATATATATATATATATATATATATATATATATATATATGGCACAGACGTAATCCCTTATTTCTGAATAAAATGAATTTAGATTTTGGGTGGCCATTCATTTCTCAAGCGGAAAATGTTTGCCTCTTAAATGAATAAACTTCATCATTATTATAGTAATAGACCACTGCTTGAATTCCTACGTTAATTAATCTTTCCCTTAAATTAATATCGAACCGAGCTAAAATTTTTAATTCATTTTTTCTTATTGCGTCCTGATTAGTGTTCGGAGCAACGGGCGTTTTTTTTCTTAATTTCTGCATGTGTCTTTTATATCAACATTCATGCTCATGATCATTACTATATAAGTCTTACATTTTATCTGTTTTTCAAAACTTAGTAATTAAAATTATACTTAAACACAAACTAAACACCTCTTCAGGATATATATTAAATATTATGTAGTACATACACAGAAAAGGTTATTACGCAACGCATGTGGTTGTGTCTCTACCAATAGGCATCTCTTTATACTATGTTTATTATGCCTTTTTCTCTTTCTTCTTTTTTTCTCTATATGCAATATATATATAAATATATATATATATATATATATATATATATATATATATATATATATATGTGTGTGTGTGTGTGTGTGTGTGTATATATAAATGGTGTTTCTAAATTAGAGCCCCCACCCCTCTACAGCATAAACTAAAATTGATATGGACAAAAACAAAAGTAATTCAGAAGAGGTATTTATTTAAGTTTTTCTCTGAGTATTTAATATTTTGTGTGGCCTCCATCTGCATGTGCCACAGCCTGCATTCTTGAGGGGTATGATTTCAGCAGATCACAAAAAAGCTGAGACTCAAACTCCATTTCCCTCAGCACTTCGGTCACCTCTCTTCGCAGGTCGTCGAGGCTTGGTATACCATCATAGTTCACTGTGTGCGCTTCAAAATGATCCTTTAAGATACTACCAATGTTTTCACACACATTAAGGTCAGGGGAGCTACCTGGAAATTCACTTGACGAGAAGAATTAAAAACCACTGTTTCGAAGCAGTTACTGTGTCTGAAGAGCCTTGAAACATGGTGCCTTATCATGCAAAAATGTGACTTTGAGGAAAGGAAATACTCCACCAGTAAGCACAGTTTCTCTGAAGTATTCGCCATTCCATGACTGTCCTTTTCTTTGATGATCCACATTAACTGTTTGGCTGTGAAACAGAGAAAATTCCCAAACATTCAGGAAATTTCACAACTTGGCGATAGCGCACGTCATCCAACTTTGCAGCCCAAATGATGTCATTTTTATGATTTGGCTTCCTGACTGTGTAAATGAAGAATTCATCTGATGCGGCAACATGGAGAAAGTCAGCTTCATCCCAATCTTTAAGAAATGAACCACAAAACCATGCACGGTCTTCTCTCTGTTGCTGAGTGATGTTGGGCTTGCTGATAACATGAAATGGCTTGATACCAGATTTTTTCAACTCACGATATACAGCATTATAACTTCTCCTCTTTCCCCTTTTTGTTTCTAGTTCAAGCGCCAATTTACGTAAAGACTTCCTTGGTCTACCCACTGCCTCAGCTATGATGTCTTTGGACTCCTGAGAAAGGACTTCAGGCCTTCGAAGATTCTCACTCTTTTTGCGATGACTGTCACATGGATTTTTGTTCCAGTTTCTTTTAACAAAGGATTCATCTCTTTTAATGTATTTAGCTATCCAGGAACGTGAAATGAAGGCTGTGCCAGCATTCCTGGCCTCTCTGAAGGTTATAGCCCGGATTTGGTCCATCCATCTGATTTCCTGCGAGTCGTTAGCCATGGCTGTATCTAACTCCGTCACTTAGTCTGAAAATACAAGATGTGTAAAATGAAAAATAGCTTAATAGAAACTTAAAATAATGTACTTAGAGATAGGCTATAGCAGAAAACTTCATAACTTTCCATTTGTTCTGTGGAGGGCGGGGGCTCTAATTTCAAAACACCTGGTATATATATATTGTACATATATGTGTATATGTATATATATATATATATATATATATATATATATATACATACATATATATATATATATATATATATATATATATATATATATATATATATATATATATATATAAAACTCAACTACATATTTTTATTTACTTATTCATAAACATGTTTATATGTATTTGTTGCTGCGGTTGTATTAAAGTGTGCATGCACGATTTGAAATATCTTTTAATAAGTATAACCACATAAATCAAGATTATAGACTTCATTTCACGTACTCGCTTTTAACAATTCTTTTCATCTTAAAAGTTCACAATAACCTCTTTATTGTACTGAGATATGAACTTGTAGTTAAGGCATTGTATAGAAAGAGATAAATTATGGCTTTCTCTCATTATCCTGTCAGTCTTTGTTGCTTGAATTTCTTACAAAGGAACAAGTAGTTCGAATAGACAGCTATAAAGGCTGACCAATTTATTGCTACCCTTTGTTTCATTTTGAAGTTTATGCTTATATTTTATTCATGATCCAATATTATATGTAGGTGGATTGTTTGAATGGTAAGCTTAGAGAAAGAACACTGAAATGGCAGGAAGACTATAAGACGTTTATCGCATGTGAAAAGATAAAAATGTTTTTGGATGATTTCGTTATAGAGTTAGTTCAGAGGAGGATGATATATGGATGAAAATAATTTTTAGATTAGAAATCTATTCAGGAAGTCGAGTTGGTGTCTGGAAAAGCTGAATTATAGTAGTGTGTGTGTGTGGAACGATCAAAAGTGCTATTCATGAGCATTTCTAAGTGCATGAATGGTTAATGTAGTTAAAGCTACACTCGTTTAAGTAATTAAGTCATCCTTCAGCAATCTAGGAAGAATATTGATAAATAATACGGAACATGTTTCTGTGTATTCCGCTAATTGCTGGTCTGCTGGTGGCGCTGAGTGTCGTGGCATGCCACTCAGATGTCGCAGTTTCGCGTCTCTGCCCCAGGCCGATGAAAAATCACTGGCTCTGTATCATGATCAGTCACTGCTGCAGTGTGGGGTCTGCGGTGGGAGGTTGGAACCAACATTCTTTGGAAGCTTGAATTTCAATTCAGTGGCCCCTGTGTGCTTGTTCCATGTGAATAGGTTTCATCTACTGAAATAATAATAATAATAATAATAATAATAATAATAATAATAATAATAATAATAATAATAATAATAATAATTTTCCATTGTACCGCCTCAGATTTGAAGAGGCTTGGTTGAAAAAAACCACGAATTAGAGAATAAATATATTTAGAAGCACAAACAGTTTCGAAGTGTAATGCTTCCTCTTTTAATGTCTCCACACTGAAGAGGGAGCATCACGCTCCGAAAATGTTTGTGCTTTCAAATATATTTGTTCTCCAATTTGTGTTTTATTAGTTTTTGTACAAGAAAACAATTGTGCCGGCTTTGTCTGTCCGTCCGCCCCCATATCTTAAAAATTGCTGAGGCTAGAGGGCTGCAAATTGGTATGTTGATTATTCACCCTCAAATCATCAAATATACCAAATTGCAGCCCTCTAGCCTCAGTAGTTTTAATTTTATTTAAGGTTAAAGTTAGCCATAATCGTGCTTCTGGCAGCGATATAGGATAGGCCACCACCAGGCCGTGGTTAAAGTTTCATGGACCGCGGCTCATACAGCATTATACCGAGACCACCGAAAGATAGATCTATTTTCGGTGGCCTTGATTATACACTGTATAGAAAACTCGATTACGCCGAAGAAACTTCGGCGTATTTTTTACTTGTTTTTTTTTTGTTTCAAAGGTCGATACCGATCTGTTATCATGAGCCTTGGCTACGGCACACACAGAAAACAGCTCTTTGAGACCTATAATTAGCTCTGCAGGTTTTATTTCGTATAAAACCTCAAAATATCTTACAAAATGGTCGTCACTGCTGTTTGGAACCATCTTCGGCGCCCATTGGA
>NC_089780.1:28622665-28627665 GCF_040412425.1 Macrobrachium rosenbergii | reverse complement strand
TACATACATATGTATGTGGCTGCGCAAGTGATTTTTAAACTTTGCTGATCAAGTACAGCACCTTCCACACAGCATATTCTCTCCCTCTTTCCTAATCGATGGTGGTAGTTTCAACCAGTATCTTCTCAGAAGCCCAGACACTTTGGAAATCCATACTTCAAGATGTTAACAGTGTCATACATGGAAAACCCCTTTTCACTGTAGTTTACTTGTGAATGATCTTTGAACGATAATTAACCAAAGATGCCAGATCTCTCCAGTTCGCAGGGCGTAATAGAAACACCCGCATAATCGCTCGGCATTTGTCACGTTGAGTTCATAGAGAATCCTTACTGCGTCGTTATCTGGACTTGAATGACTTCACTTGTAAGGTGTGCTTACGTGTTCACAGATCACATCAGTGGGTCTATTGAATTAAGGTTCCTCGTGTGGAAAGCCCGGACAAAGGTTAGGAATACTGGGCCGGATGATGGGAATAGAAGTAACAGGAGATACTTAACGCAGCACTCGATCATGAGTCACGATCTCGTTTTGTTGATTAAGCGATGCGCGGTAGATTCTACGGAAAGGAACTGGGAGAGTTCATTTGATGCAATTTGCACAGGCCATTTTTTGAATGAATATTTTGCAGATTATCCTTAAGATCGATGAATGGACTTGTAAATTAATTGTTTTTAAAATAAGAAACAATTCACCTAAGCCTTGGCATCTAAAATCAGCGCATTAAGTTTGAAGAATCAAAAAACGATTACAGAAGAAAAGGAGCCTTGTCAGCTCTTGTCTCCTCCGATGTACTTCACTGCCCTCAGCAAAACTACAAAATCATGCAATGACGTCCACGAACTCATCGTGTTTCCTACTCTGCTTAATTTTACATTTGGCTGCTTCACAAGATTTAAAGGCGTAGGCCAGTTAAGAACCGATATAATAGAGCCTTCTTGACTTTGTTTGTGTCCAGTCCGAGTTATTCCTTCACGGAAGTCACTTTGAGTGTCCTAACAAAATCAGTTTTTTTCGGCTCTAGAGTCGATCTACACATCGAGACCACAGAAGACGCATGGCACTATTTAGAGAGATCTTTTGCTTTGCTTTTCTCGTTCTGGGATTCATTTTCAAGGCAGGTATGTCGTCATATTTGGTACCGTTCTTTATTTCTTAGTGATTTATAGAAGTGAACATAGCAAAAGAAAGGTTTTGAAAATATAGAGAGGAGAGAACATTGACCACTATCTCTAGCATTGCTCTGAAAGCAGATATAACTTTGATACTCATTTCATCCCAAGAAAATAAAAAATTATAACCTTTGCTCTCCTAACAAGTATCAACTAGTCTATCCAAATGTTTGAATGATATATACATATATATATATATATATATATATATATATATATATATATATATATATATATATGTATATGTATATATATATATATATATATATATATATATATATATATATATATACTGTATGTATATATATATGTGCATATATATACATAAGTATATATGTACACACATATATATATATATATATATATATATATATATATATATATATATATATATATATATATATATATATAAATGCCCTCTTAGCTTCTCAATTCTTCGCCCTTTTTGGATACGCTTGTCACTAAAAGCCTTAAGATCCAAGTGCAAGAAACTGAAGTGGTTGTGATGTTCAGTAGCGGGAAACGAACCCGTGTCACAATAATCGCAAGGAGGTCACGTTGCCGACCTGACTACAAGAAGGATAAAAGTCTATTGCTGGACATCTCAACCACTTCAATTTCTTGCACTAGGATCTTAAAGCTTTATAGTGACAAGCGTATCAAAAAGAATTCGAGAAGATTAAGAGGCATTATAACTATTACAATTACACACACACACACACACACACATATATATATATATATATATATATATATATATATATATATATATATATATATATATATATATATGTATATATATATATATATATATATATATATATATATATATATATATATATATATATATATTGTATATAGTTTGAGTAAAGAATAATGGCGTTAACGTAGAGAGAGAGAGAGAGAGAGAGAGAGAGAGAGAGAGAAATAATACACTTATAACCAATTTCAGGCGGGGAAGACCATCCATGCGACGGAATCACGGGTGATATCAATAACTGGTGAGTAACAAACTAAGTCTTCATTTAATCGTCTGTAATTATTCTTACTTTAGAATTCAATGTTCATATTTTACATTCTCGTTTCACTTAAAATACAGATGATAAATATCAGCTGTTTAGCTGTATCTTCAGGACTTAAAAAGTGAAATTTGGTTGTGCTTAAAATAAGCCTTTTATTTTCTTGTACTTTATCCCTTTCTATAATTGCACTTTATCCCTTTCTATAATTGCACTTTATCCCTTTCTATAATTGCCTAGCTTCTTTGTCTTGTTAAACTAAACAAAGTTTCACGAAGTTTGTGTGCCTTAAGCGCTTGCATTCAACAAAAGCGATGTCACGGAATTTTTCATGAACAAACACCGCGAAAAGCTGATGTAAAGAAGTTACTTCTGACGCAAAATAAGATTTTCTTTTTCTTTGCTGCTTCTGAAGTGAAAATTTGCTGACACGCTGGCCATGTTATGGAATGGAATGTTATGCTACCAAATGATCTTATTATATTTCACTCCATCCAGTATGGGCCTAGTGTCGTCGGTGCAGCTCATGAGTTGTGCACCATAGGCATTACTAAGGGGTGTTTACATGATCCCTTCCGCCCCTAGTTGCACCCATTTTTCAGCCTTTTACTTTATCTTCTTTCCCACTTCCTTACCTCACACTTGCTGTCCAGCACCTCTATTACCTTTTAGTGCAACTGCGGGTTTTCTCTTAGTTCCACCTTTAGATCCTTGTGCTTTATTTCCTTTATTTTCTAACCACTGCAACTTCCCCCTTTCACTCTCTTGAGTGTTGAATGGCGGAAAGTGCCACAGTACTTGACTTGACAACCAAAATTTCTTAAAATCATCAAATCACATCTGACTACATGCTGAACACCTCATGCCATAATATGAATATAAATAGCATTAGCTATCGTAATGCACTTAACATTTCCAATTCAGTAAAGTGAGTCTCGGCTGGTATAAAGGGCAAAGAAGTCCGAAAAGAGGACGTCCCAAAAAACAATGTTGTAACACGAGACGAAATCAAATACTCAGTTCTGTGCTGGATTTTTCTAATCATTGACGCTTCACTCGATTAGGATTCGATCAGCGAGGAGGAAGGACGTTGTCGTGATAGGAGGTGGCGTCGCTGGTCTCACGGCTGCCAAAACCCTCATACAGAATCAAGCGGGCGATGTGCTTCTCTTAGAGCCCAGGATTATTTGGGAGGGCGCGTCAAGACTCTCAGAGCAGGTAAGGAAAAAAAACCGCGTGGAATATTATCAAGTTAATAAACAAAAAGACGAAGGAATTCTGTTTGTGAATCTCCTGAAATGTTGCGTTCATGAATGGGAATTAAAACATAAACAAGTAAAAAATGCGCCGAAGTTTCTTCGGCGCAATCGATTTTTCTTTACAGCGTATAATCAAGGCCAGCGAAAATAGATCTATCTTTCGGTGGTCTCGGTATAATGCTGCATGAGCCACGGCCCATGAAACTTTAGCTATGACCCGGTGGTGGCCAGTCCTATGTCACTGCCAGACACACGGTTATGGCTAACTTTATCCTTAAACAAAATAAAAACTATTGAGACTAGAATGTTGCAATTTGGTATGTTTGATGATTGGATGGTGGATGGTCAACATACCAATTTGCAGCCCTCTAGCCCCAGTAGTTTTGAAGACCTGAGGGCGGACAGAAAAAGTTTGGACAGAAAAAGTGCGGACGGACAGACAAAGCCATCTCAATAGTTTTCTTTAACAGAAAACTAAAACAGTGCTCAAATTGTGGTCAACATATCTCTTTATAAAATCTTATATAAACCAGCGATACCCGCACAGTAATTTAGTCCAAGAATACGAGTAAATCTATTTCAGTAAGAGTTTCAGATTTATACGACATCTTTGATTTATGATTCGCAATGGAAATGATATGGTTCTTAATGCACAAACTGCTGCGTAGAGCTGGACAATAAAGAGCAATTTATTATTGGCCAGCGGGAAGGCCGGAGCATTACGGGTGGGGGCAGGAATGCTTTTAACATCCACATTAATTCATGACACTGAAGGGCGACCTATTTTCGTGGGGTTTGTTGATGGGCCATTCCTCGTCGTTGCCAATAGTTTTCCTGTGAAAATGAAATGTAATTCTATACCATTAAAAGCAAGGTACTATTTCGTAAATGGCAAATAACAGTAAATTAATTCCCCGATCAATTTGACTGTTTAGTTCCAAATACTGAAGCCTCGTGATCGTGTGAAATAGTGTCACGTTGTTCTCATGAAAAGAAATTCATTTACTGTTCATGGACTACATTACTTTCTTGGTGTCTCTGTCTTCAGAAACAGGAAGGTTACAGATGAAAAGATAGGATATCGACAGCAAGCGAGTAATAAGAAAGACCCTACTCAATCAACAATATATGTTTAATAAACAAACTCCTTAATGTTAAATAAATGTTAAAGATTCTGCGATCGTATAGAACGGTAAATTTTGCCAGACAATAGCTATATTCAACTATGTTTTACTGTTATTCCCTTAAAGTTATTAAGATACATAAAAGATAAGAATTCTGCGATAGTATAAAACAATATATTCATATATATAACAGCTATTTTCAAATATGTTTTACTGCTATTCTGTTAAACCTATTAGAATGCATTTAAGATAACGATTCTGCGATCGTTTAAAACAATAAGTTTGGCCTGCAATAGCTATATTTAACTATGTATTATCGTTATTCCCTCAAACTTCTAACTGTTATGGCACAAGAAATTTATTGTGGAATACATCCTAATTTTTTCTTCTTCCTCGCCTCCTGTACATGACGACTGGACCAGGACC
>NC_089780.1:28575165-28617665 GCF_040412425.1 Macrobrachium rosenbergii | reverse complement strand
GACGAAGTCGACACCGACGACGCTGATGCTTCTGCCTCGTCTCTGTCGCCATGGGAACCGGAGCATAACACACCGGAAGCTATCGTCATCGGGATGATGCTGATGATGATGATGATGCTGATGATGATGATGATGTTCTTCTTCTCCATACAAAGAGGTCATGACAAAAGACTGTGACGTTGCTCTGGGGATCGTCAATGGACGATATGTCATGTTTAAGTCGACGAAGGATGTATTGCTATAGTTGATTCGGTGTTTCGCGCTCCGCCTCGGTGATGACTTACTGCAGAGAGAGAGAGAGAGAGAGAGAGAGAGAGAGAGAGAGAGAGAGAGAGAGAGAGAGAGAGGAAAGGGGTGGGGTTTACACACACAAACACACACATATATATACATACGATTATATATATATATATATATATATATATATATATATATATATATATATATATATATATATACACATATATATTATATGTACTTACATATATAAGTGAATACCACAGGAAAACGACAGGCAGAAGTTCAGCACTAAGGCGCTTTCACGTGTTGTTTATTCACGCATCGCCGGGGCACAAATGAGACACAGTGAAAAGAAGGTTACAAAGTAAACAAAAAGAACAAGAATACCAGATGCTTAATTGTCAAAGGGTAATAAACAAAAAGATAATCCAGGATAATCCGGGATCACACGGTCACAAGCTAAAACCATAGACCTAACCATAAGAGATACGGAAGCTTAGCCATACAAAATCCAAAAACGTGTAAAAAACTGAATACCAGTTCCCGGATTATCCGGGATTATACTGGCTTATCTTTTTGTTTATTACCCTTTGACAGTTAACCATTTGGTATTCTTGTTCTTTTTGTTTACTTTGTAATCTTCTTTTCACTGTGTCTCATTTGTGCCCCGACGATGCGTGAATAAACAACACATGAAAGCGCTTGGTGCTGAACTTCTGCCTGTCGTTTTCCTGTGGCATTTGCTTTTATACTGAAGTTACCTCATCTACTATGATTTTTAAACACACACACACACACACACACACACACACACACACACATATATATATATATATATATATATATATATATATATATATATATATATACATATATATTACATATATAACTGTGAAAATAGTATTTTCTTTAAAACAGAATTCCATCTAATAAAAGGAGCCCAAAAAAGCCGAAAGGCAGAAAGTTAATGCTATATATTTCGGAGATAACTGCCTATTGAGGGAGACAGCTGTCCCCGAAATATATAGCATTAACTGTCTGCTTTTTGGCATTTTTATGGGCTAATTTTATATATATATATATATATATATATATATATATATATATATATAACTGAAAGAAAGAGGGATCAGATTTATGAAAATATATTCTATCACCATGTATCAATATTCAGAAAATAATTTGAGAATAACGACTTTTTCCTACGCCTAACTCAAGTTTCCCGTAATTTCATAGCCATGGATACATCAAACTTGTCATAATTTCCCACTCAATATGTCTTCAGAATATCACAGCATCTGAATAAGACCAAACGATATTATATAAGTATAAATAAATATTTCTTTTGCCACGACCAATGGCGATACCTCTGTAATTCTTACAGTCTCCTCCGTTACCTCTCATTCATTTCTTTGGAACATTCCTACAACCAGACAGACACCTTACAAAACCTTGTCAGCCACTCAGTCCCTGTTTCACCACTGTACTGCAGCAGAGTCTCGTCAACTCTGGTGTATTTCCATTCTTCAAGTTTATATGGCCTTCCTTACGTCCTCAACAATCACCTCTACAAGATTATCAATTTTACACCAAATTCTTTCTCTATTTGGTCATATAACTCTATCCCTTTGCTTATTCCACATTCAACAAATCTTCAAAACTCTCACTTTATCGATCCTGGACTGCATTCACTTCAGACAGCATATTTCCATTCTTATCTTTTATTCTGCGAGCCACTTACCCATTAACACTTTTCTCTGTATTTACTTTTCTGTAGAACAATTTCTGATTGTACCTTAAGCACGCTCCTGTATACTAGTATGTAATCTCCTCTGCCAAGTAACTGTACCTCAAAAATTTTCTCCCTTTCACTAAATTCTAATTTCCTCATCCCAAGACTTGCATTGTTTTTATTCCTTCTTCCCATTCTCCTACGATCACAAACACACCCTGCTTACTCTATGACCCCACCCTGAAAGTTTAATATTCCTCAGATACTCCTTACGTTCCATGTCGTTAACCCTTGCCCATCTATCTTTCATTAACACCTTATTTGTTCTTCTGTCTTGCTACATTATCACCACGTTCTCTTCAACCTAACCTTCCATCAACCGTAATCTAACTAAACTTAAATTCCCATCTTTTCTGTTTGCAAAGAATGCGTATGTATTTCCTTTTTTGGAAATTACATATTGCAACTTTTAAATAATTTTCCACAACACTCGCCATTCCCCAGAAGAATAATCTTTTACTCTCATTCTTTTCAGTTCAAGTACTATAATTATACACTCGCCATAACAACTTCATCTCTAGTCACACCCAGTCTTACCTATCCAAACACCGGGCTATTACATATGCATTGTTCTCTTCGTCCCCCGAGTCTTCCTGAATATAATAGCTTTACACCTTTCAGCTATCCCACGTACAATCACTGTATGCATCTCTCTCACTCTCCCTCTCTCTCTCTCTCTCTCTCTCTCTCTCTCTCTCTCTACACACACACACATACATATAAATATATATATATATATATATATATATATATATATATATATATATATATATATATATATATATATATATATATATATATGTTTGCAAGCACCTATAATGTGTATGGGCATTAAGATATGACGCACAGATATGAAAATGGTAGTAACACAGACATGAAAATGAAAAGTATCCAAAACTTTGTCAATGTAAAAGAACATTCCCACATGTTGACTCAATCAAATATGAAAGTTCGCCTGCCTACACGTAAAATCACATTGACACGCAATGCTAAAATGCACCTGGGATCTTGCAGGCATATCCAAATACACATTCACATACAGAGATTGCAGTAGTAGTAGTAGTAATAACTGAGAACCTTTAGAATGGCTCCCGTCTCGTTCTGATTTTCCCATCTCCCACCCCTGGGTTCCTGTGCTTCCCGCGGACAGACTGGAGGGCGAAGACATCCAATGGGCGAAATGCTGACCCGAGCGGCTTCGACGTCACGGCTTCCTTAATGGAGGAATGCGACGTGGACCCGGCACTTGTTCCATATCACAGCACAGGATACGGACGCTGCTTCCTGGACAAGTAAGGTTGCGAGGCCGTTGGTTGTTCAAGGGGCCATTGGGATTTGGTCGGAAATTTGTTTATTGTTACTGGCTATAGGTATTTTTTACTTACATGGGTTATGGTTATAAGTTACATTTTAACTACTATAATTATAATCAAAATGACAGTAACATTAATATTTTCGTTTTTTTTCACAGGTTCCCCGTACGATATTTCGCAGCTCCGAGTGAAAAAGAGGCTTGGCTTCATTACCTGCATATGGTAAGGACACAGAATATAATACTAATCTGTTGACAGTTATTCTCATATCAAAACTGCCGTTACATATCGCTATGGTAACCTAGTCTTTGTAAGGAATAAAGGGAACTTGACTTGTCTCCGGATATGATAGAAAGGCACTGAAGGAGGTAAAAAATAAAAAAAGGTCTGAAAGTGAAATATTATCAAAAGGAGAACAGTCGGAGCAGACCAGATGATTCATGTAATGAATTTTTTAAAAGTTATTTTTAAAAATTTATTATTATTATTATTATTATTATTATTATTATTATTATTATTAAGGAGTAGACCCTCTTTTAAACAGGTTTTATTAAAAAGGATGGCTGTATCATGCGAATTGATCTTATACAGTGCCTTTTCCATTTTCCTTATGATTTGCTTTTCGGGTTCAGCGGTGTTAGTCAGCAACTGGCCGATATATTCATATCACTGTATAAGATAAAGTCGCATAATACAGCCATCCTTCTTAATAAGACCTATTATTATTATTATTATTATTATTATTATTATTATTATTATTATTATTATTATTATTATTATTATTAATAATTTTTTTTCATTCGCTCGATCTCTTTATACCATCTGGTGTTAATTATTACAGTGGATGATCACAGACCAGTTACGATTTTCTAATTGTCTTTGAAAGAGCCCTAAGGCTGTCCAGCCTTTTGGAGGGTCTCCTGCGTATGTCTCAACTTCAGCACTTTAAGGTCTGCTGATCATTGTCAAACGATTTCGTAAGTCAAACACAGGAAATGACAGTCATTCCTTTCTTATTGAAGGGACTTAAGTATACCTTAGTTTAACCAGACCACTGAGCTGATTAACAGCTGTCCTAGGGCTGGCCAGAAGGATTAGATTTATTTTACGTGGCTAAGAACCAACTGGTTACCTAGCAACTGGACCTACAGCTTATTGTGGAATCCGAACCACATTATAACGAAAAATTAATTTTTATCACCAGAAATAAATTCCTCTAATTCTTCATTGGCCGGTCGGAGAATCGAACGCGGGCCCAGCGGAGTGCTAGTCCAGAACGATACCAACCTGTCCAATGAGGAACTTTATGAGGGACCTAAACTTTTGTGAAGGGACCACCAGAAATAAATTTCTCTAATTGGCCGGTCGGAGAATCGCTGCCAGTCGAGAACGATACCAACCCGTCCAATGAGGAACTTTATGAAGGGACCTACACCTTATTGGGAATCCGAACCACATTATAACGAGAAACGAATTTCTATCACCAGAAATAAATTTCTCTAATTCTTCATTGGCCGGTCGGAGACTCGGACGCGGCCCAGAGTGCTAGTCGAGTTCCAACCCGTCAATGGGGAACTTTATGAAGGGACCTACACCTTATTGTGGAATCCGGACCACATTATAACGAGAAATGAATTTCTATCACCAGAAATGAATTCCTCTAATTCTTCTTTGGCTGGTCGGAGAATTGAACGCGGCCCAACAGAGTTCCAGTCGAGAACGATACCAACCCGGCCAACGAGGAACTTTATGAAGGGACTTACTTACTCCTTTAATCATTACTGTTAATGGAATTCGAGTTTATGGGAATGACGGTTCATGGAAGGGGAAGCTGAGAGATTATTGTTTAGAAGTCTGAACTACACAAGCATTTCAAAATCAGACTCGTTCTAGCAGTTGTGATATATCTATCTCTATCTTTAATAACAGACTGACTCAGGCTCTTAATCCCGTTCCTCTGTTATTCCGCAAATATTTAATGCTTATATATAATTACGTTTGCTGCTTAGAATGTCGATTTTTAGTTCTGTTTCCAAAGAAAGAAAGTTTCGTTAGAACTTAAACTGGTTTAAATGTCAAACGAGTTCGTAGACACTCAAACTCGTTTCATCACATTTTCCTTTTCGGTAGTTTTTCGTTCTAGTGGCTAATTCGTCCCTAGTTTGACGAACTGGCGTAAGCCGTTTTTCCCCTCATTCTGAGAAAATAAGTCTTCAAAGATTTTTATATTATTCAGACCTAATTAGTTCATTTTTTGGGGAAATTTGGTTGGAAAATGTGACGACTCAGCCAGCTGAAATTTTAATGTTTTATAAAGTATAAAAAAACCGAGACAATTTGGCTGGAAAACTTAAAAAGAAAAGAAAAAAAAAGGGTTACGGCAGTTCGTCAAAACATGGACGAATTATGCGGTACGCAAGGTCAGTGTAATAATTACAATCGTTATTAAATGATAACTCACTGGCCGATAGTAAAAGGTAAAAAAAAAATCATTCTGTGCTACGTTATATTTATGTCCAAGCATCGTATCTGGGCAGGGAACCTCTACATACTAAACTGAATAAGGCATCTCACCTTGAAACTTTTCCACGACCGTCGTTGACTGATGCAGCCAAATGTCAGGCAGAGGATTTTTTTGTTTCTCTTCCCTTTAATCTGCCCATCGCTTGCTACATCGCTGATATTTCACGCTTTCTCCTCGATTTCCACAATGCATTAACATATCAACTCGCTTCTCAAGCCCGACGAATCTGAAGCCTTCGTATAGGCTCTCTCAAAAGCACGTCTTTGGGGAATGGATTATGGGGCCGTTTCAAAGGCAAATCCCGACTACTACGATTAATACAAATCTACTTTTTTGTTTTTTTTTTAACCTCCGAAATTGGACTAGGTTTCAAGACTGGTTCGATAGAACAGCACCACCGCCCTGCTTACAACAGTTATACAACAGTTTAGAGGTAAAGGGAAGAAATAGAGAAAATGTGAGTAAATTAGAAATAGCAATCAAGTGGTCAGGGGGAAGTTGTGTTTTTTTGTTCATTTTATGAACACCAGTGCTCCAAACCTTCGAGAGAGAGTATGAAAATACAACACAATTCTCGAAATAGACTTATATGAAGCGTTTGATGACTGTCTGCACGAAAGTGAGCTACATGCACTTATTCTCTGACGTATGTTATCATTTTTGTTATACATTATATCAGCATTATAGAGTTTATCGCGTATCTATCAGTAAATATTGATATTGTTTTAAAATTTGATAATTTCAGAAAAAAAATTACCTAAGAAAATTCAAAATAATTTGATAAAAGAGATTAAATAACTTAACCAAATTAAACAAACTTAGTAGAATAGCAGAAACATGTGCTTTTATAATCAGAAAAAAAATAATCTAACATTCGATTTATTAGAATAACTACTGAAGAAAATGGCAGAATGCTTGTGGATGCATATACGCCAGACTTCCCATATCTCCTCTCTTAAAAGAGAATAGGAAATGAAACGGTGGCAACTATACATTCGGTGCCTTTGAGGGGATAGAGCATCACAGGCCTAAAGGTTTTTCCTTCTCCTGAGCTTTCATAGGTCTTAGGATTTAGACGTAAGCCGTCCTTTCTCATAATAAGCAGCTTTCGCATTATGGACGAGAGAGAGAGAGAGAGAGAGAGAGAGAGAGAGAGAGAGAGAGAGAGAGAGAGAGAGAGAGAGAGAGATTATATTCGACACTTCGGTGTAATATATATTTTGTGTTATGTCAGTGCTGAAATACAACAAAGCCTAACTGGAAATATCATATCATTTTAAACGTCTAAAGTTAGAACCTTAAAATGGCCGCAGAATGGATTGGAATGGAATATAGAGTTTAGGCCAAAGGCCAAGCGCTGGGATCTATAAAGAAATTGACAGTAAAAATGTTTGGAAGGTGCAACAGGAGGAAAACCTCGCAATTGCTCTATGAAATGATTGTTAGGAGAGGGTGGATAGCAAGATGGAAGAAAGATCATATGAACGGAGGTACAGTAGGGGACGAAGGGGCGCTGCAAAGAACCTTGGGTAATGCCTACAGTGCACCCCGTCAGGTGCAATGGAGGCACTATCCCCCCTACGGGAACCGGCAGTATGGAATAAAAATAATTTAACTGAATAAGAATTTCTGCGAAAGGTTCCATGAATGAAGCAAAAAACCGCCCCCATCGTACTGTAATCCTCTGGAATGACGCCGCCTCACGCTAACAATAAGTAAAACATTACGAGGTCCACCGAGAGAATCTCCTGTTTCATTCATAGGGGAAAAGTTCAACGCTCTCAGCTCCTCAAGTGCGCGCGCACGAGAGCGTCGTTTATGTTTTCTTTGCCCGGAAGTCACCCAGACTCGCCAAAGACGGTGAGTTTGGTGGCGTTTACCTGCGTGGGGTTGGAAGTGTTCGCGATTTTAGTTGTGCCTTCGGCTGCCTCTTTTTGTGGATATGTGGATACGAATAGTGGCTGTGACCTTCATAATGATTTGCATACACACACCTACACACACACACACACACATATATGTATATATATATATTATATAAATAATACCAATATACATGTGTACATATATATTTATACATACATACATATATATATATATAGATGTATGTATGTATATATGTATAACTGAATCACGAAGATATGGAATGTGATGAATGTATTATTAAAGGCAAATCTCTAGTAAAGGACAGTGTGTCGAAAGGCCTAGCAACCAGTCCGTTGTTTCACTTTTCCTTTCTTGGCACTTGCCTTTATATATATATATATATATATATATATATATATATATATATATATATATATATATATATATATATATATATATAATAATATATATATATATATTAAAAATATATGTATATACATATTCATATATATATGTTACATTTTTATTATATTTTTATTTACAATCAATGTTTCTGGGATTTACTATAAAGCTACTCTCTCTCTCTCTCTCTCCCACCTTTTCCCCTATCTCTCCCTCTCTTCCTGCTATAACCCAGCCCAGCGCCTCTCAGAAAACCCACACCCACATCCAGCATCTAAAAAGAAGAAGAAGAAGCCCCTACAAAAACCGCAGAGACCCGCAACAATCCACCTCAAGCAAAACAAATATTTGTGAACTCACCCGAGTAGGCAAACATTCAATGTAAACAAAACTACGACCACACGAGCCTTGTTAAGCCGGGATGATGCTCGTGTTCTTGTTGGTTTATGTGTTTGTTTGCGAGTATTTGTGTGTGTGTGTGTGTTTGTGTATGTGTGTATGTGTGTTTGTGCAAGATGGAATACCTGGGCGGTCTCAGTGTTGCCAAGGGAGATCGGGAAGATTCTCTCCATGATGGAACACACACACACACACGCCTCAGAATGCATCGCTTTAAGGTTGTCGGTTGAGAGAGAGAGAGAGAGAGAGAGAGAGAGAGAGAGAGAGAGAGAGAGAGAGAGAGAGGCCTCGTTATGTAGAGGTTTCAGTTCTTTGCTTTTATTCTGTATTCATGGACTATCTCTGTGTGACTGTCTATTTCTATCTATTCTCCTGTCTTTCTACAGAGAGAGAGAGAGAGAGAGAGAGAGAGAGAGAGAGAGAGAGAGAGAGCCTCGTTATGTAGAGGTTTCAGATTTTAGTTTTCTCTACGAGAAAACTATTATGCCGGCTTTGTCTGTCCGTCCTCACTTTATTCTGTCCGCACTTTTTTCTGTCCTCACTTTTTCTGTCCTCCCTCAGATCTTAGAACTCCTGAGGGTAGAGGGCTGCAAATTGGTATGGTGATTATCCATCCTCCAATCATCAAACATACCAAATTGTTGCCCTGTAGCCTCAGTAGTTTTTATTTTACTTAAGGTGAAAGTTAGCCATAATCGTGCTTCTGGCATCGTTATAGTATAGGTCACCACCATGCTGTGGTTAAAGTTTCATGGGCCCCGGCTCATACAGCATTATACCGAGACCACCGAAAGATAGATCTATTTTCGGTGGCCTTGATTATATGCTGTAGTGGCTGTACAGAAAACTCGATTGCGCCGAAGAAATTTCGGCACAATTGTTACTTGTTTGCTTTTATACTGTATTCATGGACATATCTATCTTTGTGGAGGTTTCAGTTTTTTACTTTTATTCTGTATTCATGGACATATCTTTGTGTGATTGTTTCTATCAATTCTCATGTCTTTCTATATCTAGATATGTGCGTAATGTGATTGTTCATTTATTAAGTCATAATGAGAACGTCTAAATTTGAATGTCTGTAAGAATCTTAACATATATTATTAAACTTATTTTCCTTTTATTATACACAAAAACTGGTGTACACACAAACCACACACATATATGTATATACAGTAATACCTCGATCATACACGCTTCGAGCTGCGCGAATTCACAGACATGCGAACTTTCATTGGAACCTAACTAACTGGCATACACGATTTTTTCACAGACACGCGACATTTGCAGAATCCTCGAAAAACCCTGCAGAATCTCTCTCTCTCTCTCTCTCTCTCTCTCTCTCTCTCTCTCTCTCTCTCTCTCTCTCTCTCTCTCTCTCTTGGTACTTTAATATTTGCTTTGACTATGAGTTGTATTTTTGTTCTCTCTCTCTCTTTCTCTCTCTCTCTCTCTCTCTCTCTCACGGAGATAAGAGAGATCTTTTATGCATATGTAACATGCATGTTTATTTGTTTTGTAAATTATAGTTTTTAGATAAACGTGAAGTTACTTTGTTAATAATTTTTCATATTTTCCATGCTTTAATTACAGCTTTTTGCATTTATATAGTAAATTATTTAGAATTTTAAAAGAATAAAATAGATTCTCAACCTTTTCTCCCAGGATCAGTTATCTTGACAGGTTGACATATTGACCAAAGGGTAGACTATGTTGCCCACCGATGTTGGAAGGATCCTGAAATCTCTCTCTCTCTCTCTCTCTCTCTCTCTCTCTACTTCATAAATAATGAATTTCCATATTTTGATATCTAGCGTAAGAATAACTTCTCTCTCTCTCTCTTTCCGAAGTTATTCTCTCTTTCTCTGTCATAAATCATGAATAATTCCCCCCTCTCTCTCTCTCTCTCTCTCTCTCTCTCTCTCTCTCTCTCTCTCTCTCTCTCTCTCTCTCTCTCCTCTCTCTCTATGTACTGCAACGAAATATGAATTACTGTAGTGCATTAGGCTAACTTTTAAGTGAAATTAAAGTGCTTTTGGAGCATGATTTTTTCATGATTAGAGTTTAAACTCTAGAGTTAAGAATTTACTATATGTATTAGTATTTTAGCTACTGTCTCAAACTTACTGTATATATATATATATATATATATATATATATATATATATATATATATATATATATATATATATATAATATATATATATATGTGCCTCATCTCTTAGGGTAAGTGTCTCCGGAGGATATTAGCGTTCAATTGTCAACGAGTAGTTTTGGATAGCATTGTTCACTCTATGCCTCTCTCTTCCCTCATAGCGACCTACCACAGACTACCAAATATCAAGTTCTAGGCGACGTTTTATGGCAACAGAAAACACATTTGATTTTTAAGGAAAGATCCCTTGGTCGTTTCCTTACGCCAGGGATTGAACATAGGACTATCGCTTGTGAGACCAGTTGACCAAGGTTACACAGGAGAATGCAGTTGTTATTATTATTATTATTATTATTATTATTATTATTATTATTATTATTATTATTATTATTATTCAGAAGATGAACCCTATTCATATGGAACAAGACCACAAGGGCCGCTGACTTGAAATTCAAGCTTCCAAAAAATATGGTGCTCATTAGGAAATAATAAAATGAGAGAGAGAGAGAGAGAGAGAGAGAGAGAGAGAGAGAGAGAGAGAGAGAGAGAGAGAGAGAGAGAGAGTCTTACTGTGTATTGTCAGCAACCTCTTACAGCTACCTCTTGCTCTCCCTCCGCAATTCAGCTGACACTTGATGCTCAAATCAGAAAGGTTAAATCTAAAACCGAAAATCTACAGTAAAACCAAAAGACACGAACATTTGATTTCACAAAGCGAACCGAACTATAATAAAAAAAACATGGTATATACCTAAAGAAAAGTAGGGTTAGATTCTTCACTTATCCACTTCTTGAAACCTTCCAGTGGGTGAACAAAGAGGCTGGAACCAACGACTGGATGGATAAATCCGCCCGCGATGCCGACCACTTCACCGAATGGGACATGGCTGATCTGAGGCCCTGGAAAAGAGGCTTCGACGCTTTCATCCAGTACCTCAGGGTAAGTAAGACAGAACACAAAGTACATTTTCTTAAATCTCGCAAAATTAAATCACCAAATAATAAAAAATGAACTGTTAATATAAAAATGAATATTATTATTGGAGAAACAAATCCACAGTATGTATGGGTACGTATTTTCAAAAAGGAATCTCTACAGAGAGCTTTCTGGAATCTGTTCAGATTTATTTTTAAATGTATGTGGATTTGTTTCTCCATTTCAAGGCTCATGTTACTATGAGTGTTTTTTAATTGTTATTATTATTATTCGGAAGAAGAACTCTTTTCATATGGAACAATCCAACGCGGGCCATTGACTTGAATTTCAAGCTTCCAAATAAAATTATGTTCATTAGAAAGAAGCAACAGAAGGTAATGGAAAATACAGAAAGAAGAGCCCACTTATTAAAAGAGGAAAAATAATTTAACTAATTAATAAATGAACAGAGAAAAATGTAAGTAACTGATTAAAATACAAGGTGAAATATAAGAGATTCTCCTTGAAATGGTAGAATACCTCTTCTTTACTAACTGCCACAACCACAGCTTACAAATATTTGATTAAGTTCTCCCATGTATAATATAGTAATAACATCTATGTAATTGTACTAGATCAGCTGATAGTAATATTGTTTTTTATTCTAAGCAAAGTAAAAAATCACATACCTTGTGGCATAAAAATGTCAGTTATATTCTACAGAGAATAAATACAATTGTAGTAATTATCCTTCTCTAATCACAAATAGCACTAATTTTACTTCTCACCTTTGCCTACACATTAGATCTATCTATCTATCTATCTATATATATATATATATATATATATATATATATATATATATATATATATATATATATATATATATATATATATATATATATATATATATATATATATATATATACTTACCTTACAGTGTGCTTTTCAAAGCACTGAAAATACCATAAGTAAGTCATAGAACTAAACTCCACTATACTAACCTCCTTAGGAAGACATACCTGCATCCCAAATCCAGACGTCTTCGCCCGTCTGCAAGGTCTTCTGGGACTCAGACGACGCAGAGGGAAGCGTCCTAGTGGTGACGTCAACTAGGGAGGCTTACATAGCTGATTACGTAGTCGTCACGACGTCCCTGGGTCATCTCAAAGAGAGACACGCCAGCATGTTCGACCCGCCTCTTCCTTCGGAGTACCTGGATACTTTGAATGTAAGTGGCTTAGTGGGTCTGCGCTTTTGGCAAATGAATAGGTACTGTTTGTTGATATGGAGTTGAGTATTTAAAATATTTTAGTGTATTACTTAAGGAATCAAGAAGGAACTTTCGCATAACGGTACAGTCCTCTAAGTTCTTTGTTCACCAAAATTCATACATCTTTTGAGTGACATTAGAACAACTTGATAGTACATATTTCTTGCTAGAATTGTCATAGTCTTTGATTGTCAACTGAAGTGAATTGATTCAAAAACTACCGTTTAAATGTATTGTATTTTAAGTGTGTAGTTCTCTGGGTCATAATATCTACGTAAGAGGGAAGACTGACACTTCCTTCTCTTCTGTCCATTCAGTGCAAATTACTAATAAGTCACGTATATTCCGGCGTTACTTAAACTCTATTTCTTATTTCTCTCCCTAAAAATAACATTTGTCTTGTAACTGTAGTATCCAGCGCCCTAATTCCTCCCTAATCCACAGGGTATTGAATTGGGCGTGACGGACAAAATTCTGATCGGGTGGAACGAACCTTGGTGGGGAATGAGACCTCTTGATCTTCACATTATCTTCAAAGATTACAGCCTTTCTGCGGATGAGGTAAGCATTTCATTTCTATTCGAAAGCCGGCGGGATTGGCAACTGAATGCTTTAACTGGTATGCAATTAAAAGACAAAAAGTTGGGTTAAATGTATTAATATACATGTTATTTCCACATCCAGCCAGTTCTAGTTGTTTTTTATCAGTTTTATTATACATTTCCTTAATTACTCTATTATTTCTCCTCCACACCTTTACCATAATTCCACATACTTCTAATGCCTGGTTCCCTTTACGCAAATAGGAGTGTGTTAGCTCAACTTAACCGCTTAACTTTTAAAATAATTTTCAACAAAACATGAACTTATCGAATGGCTACAGATTCACCGAGCAGAAAAAAAGTTCTCTCTAATTCATCCGCCCCTTTCCAGTCTTGGCTATACAGCGTCATGGAGTTTGCCAGCACACAGAGACACGCTAACGTCTTGCAAGCTTTCGTCACCGGCGAATCGGCTAAGCTGATGGAGAACTTGCCGGAGCAGGAGGTCAAAAACCAGGTCGTGAGGCACCTCAAGAGGGTCACGGGTCAAAATGTTCCTCCGCCCTCTTTCTTTAGGAGGTAAGAATCGTCTTACTTGTCTACCGTCTCGGGAGCGTTTCTGATTAGAATGTTCTTTACTCGTTTTTCTTCAGAAGGTAGAAACTTGTACGTCTCCAGTTTCTCTTGGAAAGGTGACCCGGGGTTTTCTTCTACTCCTATGCATTGTTTGCCAACGTTTTGAGGTCGAATGCAATATATTTATACTAAGCTAACTCTAGGTCACGGTAGGAGATAATACATAATTTATTAATGCCCCTAAAGTACGTCCAGACTTAATATTAGATCATCACAACTTTTGTCTATCAGTGTTAAACGAATCACTTTTTTCCTAAGTTAATTCACAGGCAACGCTCATTAGACTAAGCATAGCTATGAAAGCCTCACATACAGTGAGTACCCAAATTCCCCTAATCGCAGAACCCAGTGGTACAACAACGTGTGGATTAGGGGGTCCAACTCTTACGTGACGGTCACCGGGGACAGAAACGGACTCTATTCTCGGCAGCCGCTGACGAAATCAGTCGCGAACTCGAATGAAAAACAAGTAAGTCCAGTTAAGAGTGTTTTTTTTTTTATTATTTCAAAAGTGGTCAAGGTAAGGAGAAGCGTGAAGTGGATAGTATTTTTTAATTTGTTCAGTAAATATGTAAATGCAAAAGTTGGTTTATGCTTATTGAGTGAAATAATGTTTGTCTGTATGTTGTTTGTGTTAAGTGTATATGTGTATGTATACACACACACGCATATATATAGTGTGTATATATATATTTATGCATATATATACACACACATATATATGTATATATACATATACATAAATATATATATATATATATATATATATATATATATATATATATATATATATATATATATATATAATTCTAAACACACACACACATATGCAGCATATATAGTTCAGAACAATCATGTATGTAGACCAGTACGTATACCTTTATTCACACCCACTTACCTGTACACACATATTGCATATTACATGTCGATTTTATTTTACGAATGTCTATAGAATAATTCTGTGTACAAGTTTCCCCGCGAAATAAAAGACACTACCTCCAAAGCAGCCTTAAACCTTACTTGTATTAAACAAAATAAAGAATAATAATAAAAAAAATCTCCATTCAATTCCATCCCAGGTAATCTTCTGGGCGGGCGAGCACACAGATACGGAACGGTACGGCACTGTGGACGGTGCAATGTCCACCGGGGAGAGAGAAGCCTTCAAGGTACTTCGTCAATATGCCCTGGGGTGATTTTTCAACCTACGTCGAACAACAATCAAAATCATGATCCATGAAATGATCAATTTTATGATCGGGAGAATGATCTTGACTGTATATAAAAGGTGTTGATGCTTCACTTTGGATCGCTGGAGATTCTGCTGTTAAAGATATCGGTGATGGGAATTCTTTCGTTTCAGGTTAAATGTTTTTGGTTTAGAGTATTCCAAGGAATGGAAAGGTGTAATCTGATATCGATGGAGATAGTCAGCTTATTTATTGTAAATAAAGAGATAAGAAAAAATTAGCAGTAATAAAAAATGACACAAAAAATGAACTATTAAGCTTTGTTTTTTGAACAATATATGTGAATATATATGTATATATATATATATATATATATATATATATATATATATATATATATATATATATATATATTTATATATATATATATATATATATATTTATACATATATTATAATATACATATATATATATATATATATATATATATATATATATATATATAAATGAATCACGAAAATATGGAACGTGGTGAATATAAAAATAAAGACAATGCCACGAAGGAAAGAGAAACGACGGATTGGTGCTAGGCCTTCCGACTTATTGTCCTTTACTTAGCAGAGTTGAATGACCACATAGGTCCCAGCGGCGCTTCGCCTTTGTCCTAAATTCTACACGCTTATTCTTTAACAGAATTAAAGTAAAGGACAATAAGTCGAAAGGCCTAGCACCACTCCGTCGTTTCTCTTTCCTTTGTGGCATTGCCTTTATATATATATATATATATATATATATATATATATATATATATATATATATATATATATATATATATATATATATATATAATTCTGATCAGCTTATCTTATTAATTTAACCAAGAAATATTTCCCGTGTAAAATAAGCAACATTCGTAAATAAATTTCTTGGACATAAACGTTTCCAGCTGGGTGTCTAATTTCAAATCCTTCTTGTGTCATATTCAGTCACTGACTGAAGTAGAATGAAAGGATCATTATAAATGTCAGAATGTAATTTCTAAAAGCTAAAATGTCAATGTGGTAATTGACCAGCTTAAAAAGATAAACTAACTGTGTCATAGATTATGTTAAAACTTACCACGAGATGGAAATAACTCTCATGTCAAAAGCAGTAGACTTTTCCCTCGAATTAAGTTCTTACAGCTACGCATCTGGGCATTATTGTTCATCTGGCAAATCATAACAATCCATTTTACTGTTATAATTTTTCAAGTTAAAGAGATTTTGGGCAATGAAACGAACTTATACCGTTATTAATTACGTGTTCATTGATGGTCATTTTGAAGCTACGTACCTTATATTCCAATAACATAAATCGTTAAAAATTTATTTACTTCTGAACACGTGAACTGTAGCATTAACTTCACAACCAGAGCTCATCAAAAAGAAGAATACCTAATTGAAACTGGTTTTTCAGTTTCTTCAGGCTGTCAGAATACTGTTAATTATTGATGTGGTGGTTAAGAGGTCGAACTGAATAAAGAGATAAATGAACTAGGCATTATTACTGGTAGACACAACTACTGATCATCTCCTAGCGTGAGTTTTTGTTGGAGGTTAACAGTCGAAGAATGATCGTAAGTTCTCTCTCTCTGTCTCTCTCTCTCTCTCTCTCTCTCTCTCTCTCTCTCTCTCTCTCTCTCTCTCTCTCTATATATATATATATATATATATATATATATATATATATATATATATATATATATATATATATATATATATATATTATATATATATTATCTGTATGTGTGTTTGCCTATCTGTCTTTTCTTCTGAGGTTTGAAAAGCAGTTGAAACAATCTCTTGTTCACATTCTTAAATAGGGAGGTAATTGTCGTTCTTTCCTGCCACTGTTGTTACTGAGGCTACAGCACTCAGCAGTGAAAAGAATGCATGGATGAGCAATTCCTTTTCAGTTTTCTGTAAAAAAAAAAAACTATTGAGAGGCTTTTTGTCCGTCCGTCCGCCCACAGATCTTAAAAACTACTGAGGCTGGAGGGCTGCAACTTGTTATGTTTATTATCCACACTCCAGTCACCAAACATACCAAATTGCAGCCCTCTAGCCTTAGTAGGTTTTATTTTATTTAAGGTTAAAGTTAGCCATGATCGTGCGTCTGGCACCGCTACAGGTGCCAACAACACAGGCCACCACCGGGCTGTGGCTGAGAATTTCATAGAGCATTCTTGTTTACTTCTGTCTTTGATATTCCGACGGCTGAGTGAACGAATTGACTTTGAGCGAATGTTGGCGTTCAGACGATTTTTTTCATTCCCTGATTGACAGAAACGGAAAGGTGAGTGCAAGTTTTAATTCCCTGAATCCAATTGAGTTTCGCTGCATCACTTATTTCTTTACGAAAAATTTTGTAAAAAAATAGCAATGTTTAAAGTTTTGTTTAAATAAAATATAAAATTATATACATATATATACATATATATATATATATATATATATATATATATATATATATATATATATATATATATATATATATATATATATATATGAAAACTATAATGAGAAGTGAATTAATAATAAGTATTTCCTACAGCTATTCGAACAGGTGAAAGCTGAACAAAGATTAACAGTTTTCGTAAAGTTCCGCTGTTCCAGGAATTAAAGTTGATTGTCTCTCATTGTTTCTAAACCATAAATTCAGGTTCGAATTCTGGCAGGGGCAGATGACCTTATCAGTTATAATTTCCCCTGGATACAAGTTATTCCCAAGGTATAGCGAATTCGACATCGAGAAATATTAGTGGATTGATATGTGTGAATATAAAATAGTTCAGAGTGCATGCGCCAAAAATTTATAAATGCATGTATATATATACTGTATATATATACACACATATATATATATATTGTATATATTAGATATAAGATTTATGTTTATCTGTGTTTTACTAATTCACTTAAATTTAAACCTAATGTAGATTCAGATACTACAGCAACGAAACAAATTGTTTCATCCTTGCATAACTTTCTCTTAATTATCATTAAAATCTCACCAACACTAGTTACTCTCTTTTACCAACTCTGTTTAACTAACTTTGTCACCCATCTACACACATACACATACATAAATACAGTATATGTGTGTGTCTGTGTATGCAAGAGAATCAGATACAATCAACCCTACCGTCTAAATGTAAATACAGACTTGAATAAAGTCCGAGACAAAAGCGTCGAATGAAAATTGTGTGAACTCGGCGACACATTCAAAATGTGCCGAAACTAAAAAGTGAAACGCTGCATACAATTTCGCTGGAATTATAGCGATTAAGGCGGCGAAAATGTTTTAGGCCCGTTTTCCCTCGATCCTTTTCCCTAAAGGGACAGACGTGATGCGCATCCTGGATTTCATCACGCTGGTATATCCCAAAAGAGGCGGGAAACGCGCGCGCACACACACACACACACACACTCTCATACACACACATACACATACACGCGTTGATGAATATGCCAAATGTGCTTTTCATATTGAAGCATTTTGAACCTGTTAACTTTGCTTTTTCGTTCGTCCGTTCATTCTGGTTCTATGACTCACAATGACTGGGAATGAATTATATCCACGCTTGAATACTGTTCCACAGGACATTTTTTAGTCCATTTTACAATATATGGCTGATCTTGATCATTCCATTCGCTGTCTAAAAGAATCATTTGTATTTTTAAAATGTGTAATCATTAAGCTTACGGAAACGAAAATAAGCGGAAAATCAATCTTAGTGAAAGCTCGGTCATTTTGTTGTGACAGAGAGTATCTTTGCAAATAAAAAGTGGCATTTCTTTATTCTTTTGTCATTCTTAGGCTTTAGCTTTAAACTTTAAATTTTGTGTGAACTACATGGTAAAATATTCCTGAATCTTTGAGCAAGAAGAAGATTCTTAGGAGCAATCAGGAGCACGGCGAATGGCTATTAGGCCAATGCACAAGAACAATTTTTATAGTCCAGTCCTCAGTAAGAGAAAAATAAATTAGATTGCTGATAATGTAATATCGGAAAATTAAAAGTAAACATGTAATTCATTCAAAACTTTAGTTTTAAAAAGCTTTAAATATAAAGAAATTCAGGCGTTTCCCTCAGTGCTTACTTAGTGGTGATCTTAAACGCTGTCGTATCTGTAAGTGTAATCTATAATCCTAAGGCAATGAAACAAATGAAAAACGGAGTAGGTAATCCCAAGAAATAATTAAATTTTGAAGGCACTCTATCGTTAATCTGATATCATGGTTTCCTAAACCTGTCAAGAGGAAAAGTATGATTATGAGGAAGAAAAACTTAGATCGGGAGGACAGCCCCTGTAAATTGCAGAATTCATTGTTATTTTTTTCCTAACGATCTTCGTCAAATACCGGCAGTCGAGGACAAGCAGTCCATCTGTGACAGCTGCAATAATCTTGTTAACGATTCATTTTGATGGATTACAGAGAACGTTTCTTTCTCATTAACAGCATTGATATCTATTCATCTGTATATAAATACATTATAATTATTATTATTATTATTATTATTATTATTATTATTATTATTATATTATTCAGTAGATGAACCCTATTCATATGGAACAAGACACAGGGGCCATTGACTTGAAATTCAAGCTTCCAAAGAGTATGGTGTTTATTAGGAAGAATTAAGTGAAATACAGAAAGAAACGTATATAAAGAAACGTATGGTGTAATCGCCTTAAATATTATTACGTGGGTGTATGTTAATGCAACGTCTAGACGAGAATAGAAAAAGCACAGCATTAACGAATGCTGCGCGGAGTATTTTCAATTCACCTTTTTCTAGTTTAATGTTGAACTAACATCGGATGCCCTTTATGACGATGTAGCAAAGGTATGCATGTGTATGTACCTATATATATATGTATATATATATATATATATATATATATATATATATATATATATATATACACACACATATATATATATATATATATATATATATATATATATATATATATATATATACTGTATGCATACACACAGTCCTTTGTAAGATTATCATCATAATCGTAAGTTACTAATGCTGAGAAATAATACGTGATCGGAAAATATTTCCACTTTGAAACAGATCCGCCATCCATAGTAAACTTCTTTTATTCACGTGATATCAATAAACTCCAGGCCATTTCTCCCTAGTCTGTGCCGTGCCACACAGAATCCGAAACAACACTTTTCTCCCGTATTTACTACTCTGGGTCGTACCATAATCTTCCCGCGACAACTTGGATCGTCTTATCTGTCATTTCCAGAGGCTCGGGAAGAATGTTTAAAACTAGGAGTTTTTCTTGTTTTTGTTTGGTAACTGTATCTAGGTGAAATTCTATAAACAAGAGCAAGAATTATATCTATTTCTATTCAGAATTTGACGGTTAGTTACGGCTTTAGTTTTCCAGGATTTTAAAACTTAAAGATATGTATGTATTTCTTCCTTAAGCATAAACTTCAACTCTCAAAAAGGCTTACAGCCTTTTACGGGGGAAATTATTTTGCCGTTGTAGTAAAGGAAAGCCTTTGCCTTAATTGCTAAAAACTTCATACACACACACACATATATATATACATATATATATATATATATATATATATATATATATATATATATATATATATATATATATATATATATATATATATATATATATATATACACAGATATTATACTGTACATAAATTTCACTGGAAATCCTCCTCAATTAATAACTGAGAATTGAAGTGAAAATATTTTTCGTAACTAATATTGCACATAATGCAAAAAAATCTTTGTGAATTCATCGGCATTTGGAAGCATCAACTTCAAACGCTAAGTAATACTCCCGACTGATTTCATAATTCGGTGCCACTGAATTTAAATTCACTTCAAGTTATTTTCAACAGATTTTTATTTTTTGAACATGAAAGTTTTCAAAATTTCTTGTCGTCTCAGTGTCAAAATTAATAATGCTTCTCTTCCTGTTTAACGACATGAGCTAAAATCATTTTCGATACAATTCGTCAGTGAGTTAAACTTTTCCTGTTTGATGTCAAAGAATTACATTTACATCATAATTAGTTTTATATCAATCCGGAAATCTCTAGGATTTTACGGGTCTAGTTAATTAAATATCATTTAGTGTAAAACGTAAATTTGAGATATATATATATATATATATATATATATATATATATATATATATATATATATATATATATATATATATATTTGTGTGTGTGTGTGTATTTACACACAGGCACACAAACACACACATATATACATATATATATATATGTATATATGTATGTATATATATATATATGCAATGTGCATATATTACTGATACGTATAAATGTATAAATGAACAAATGAAAAATAAAAAAATTAACACTGCCTGACGTTATTTTTATGTAGATAATCATCAGTAAAAATTAGAATTTCCCAAGCATTAATCATTTAAGGGTCAATATCTTTCAGTTCAGTACAAGGCTTCCCCCCCTTCAGATTTCAGTTACGATAAGTATGTTTTAAACTCCGGGCCAGCTATTTCAATATAATTACTTCGTTAGCGAGTATATGCAACACAAGTTTTAGCTTGGTAACTGTTCATATAACATATTGCCAGAAAAGCAGTTTAGTCTGAAACGCGATGTCTAATTAGCTGACAGGTCAGTGCACTGGTTGTCTAGAGGCAAGCTTCTCTCTCTCTCTCTCTCTCTCTCTCTCTCTCTCTCTCTCTCTCTCTCTCTCTCTCTGCGTCTTTAGTTTAAATCTCATCTTGTAATTAATGCTAACTTAGATTCGCTCATTTCAATAAAAGATAAACCATCTTTGGCGAACCTGGCATATATAAGTGATCAGGTTCATCAAAAAAATGTTTTATCTTTTATTGATATGAGAGAATCTTAATTCATGACAAGCATTAAATACAAGATGATATTTATAGCAAGTAAATTTCAAATAATGTTAACCAAAGAGAATTACCTGTTCAAAGACTCAGAGAGAGAGAGAGAGAGAGAGAGAGAGAGAGAGAGAGAGAGAGAGAGAGAGAGAGATGTCTCTAGACAACCAGTGCACTGACCTGTCCTTTCAGCTTATTAGAAATCGCGTTTTAGATTAATCTGCTTTTCTGTCAATACTTTAGATTAGCAGTTGCCAAGTTGGAACTTTTGTAGCGTATACTCGCTAACAGCATAAGTAGTCTTTGTTTAAAATAAATTGGAGGAGAAAAGATTTCAATAAATGTTTGACTCCTTGTAAAAAAATAAAAGAAATACACACACACACACACACACACACATATATATAATATATATATATATATATATATATATATATATATATATATATATATATATATATATATATATATATATATATATAATGTGTGGTCGTGCGTGTGTATATATGTGTATGCCTTTATTTTTTGGGGGGATGACACCTGAAAGATATAGCCTTCTCATCACTCAGCAAGTGTCTAGAGGTTAGATTGCTGGTCAGACACCTTTTTCCTTGATCACAACTGTTCTTTTTAATATAATGAATTAACTTCATGTCATTTGCACGAATACATTTGTACATATTTTATTAACATTGAACAGGTGTCCATAATCTAGAGCGTGAAATAACAGTTAGCTATAAACAGAGTGAAAAGCCATTTCATTTATAACAAGAAAGAACTTCTCATGACGAATCGAACTGAATTTTGTTAAGCAAATTATGCCTTCATTAATCTTCGGTGATAAGAATTCTGGGCCTTGTGTAGTTATTCTTCTGTTTCGGCAATGCTGGTCATTCGGGTAATATCTATCTATCTACCTTTTTATTTGAGAGACTAACCAATTCGTGTAAAATATGTCTAGATGTAGTAAGGTTCCAGAGAAATGGGTTAGAAGAATACTTGTGCTTGTGAGTAAAAGGAAATATGATAGATTCGATTACAAGACTTCCAGGGACATAACTTCCTCTGGTGTTCCTGGAAAGAAGCTACAGGGCTGCGACTGAAAAAGTAAGATGGACATCAGAGGAATGAAAAGGAAAGCAAGAAGGCTCATAAACATACTGTTTCTTGTGAAGTAATTGCGTTAGAAAATCGAGATTAACGTGACAAAGTTCGTTGGAGGGTTTATGGTCCTAGAGAAAGTTTATGATAAAATTGGTGACGATGAAACTTAGGGGATCTAGAACAATATGACGTAGATGGCTTAAGAAGCTTTGATGGTAAAAGTGAAGTTTGTTGTTAAATTTGAAGACGCGAAAAGGACTATCTGGTACAAAACTGCATCTCATACGAAGGTTTATAATATCTTCAGGCCTGTTCAATATTTCAGTGAAGAGAATGGTACTAGAAATCAAACGAAACACAAGGGATAAGGCGTAAAGCCTGCAGAACAAGAAAATACAGTGCTAAGAGGTGATAGAGAAGAAAATTTGCAGATGGAAGAGTATTTAGAGGGTTTTGTAATCGGAAAAATTGTAAAGCAAGTAGAAGCAAGAATGACATTGAAAAGGAGATATGGAAACCAGGGGGAAGGAACAATGAATGATAAATGAATGGGGGAAGACGATACTTGGGAGTATATGATACAGTCGCTAGTAGGATGAGAAAAGGGTAGAATCACAGAACGGGTAAAGGAAAGGTAACAGGGTTTTCGCAAGAGATTTGGAAGAGAAGAGGATTGTCTACGGAACCAAAAATTACGGGGCACTGAATGCGAGTGGAATGAAAATATGAAACCATCTAGTTGCAAACCGTTTAGTTTGCTCAATATATCAAAGAAAATGAGATGAAATGGCCAAGATTGAATGAAGATGTGGTCAAACGGTTACCAAAGGTGCAATAAAGAATCCTAATGTTTCGAGGTAGACTGGTCTTACGGAGAGAAAGGAGGATGATATTAACAAATTTTGGAGGAAAGAGCGAGAGGGAGAGAAAAAAAGGTGACTGAGAAGAGCAGAGGATTGGTTGAATTGGGAGAATCATAATACTGAGAATGCCAAAGAGTGTGTTGATGTTACGGAAATTTCAACACACAAGGTTCGTACTTTAAGACGAAGTTGAATAGACGAGTTTTTCGCAATATATTCAATATATTCTGAATATATATATAAATATATATATATATATATATATATATATATATATATATATATATATATATATATATATATATATATATATATATATATATATATATATACACATATATATAATATATATATATATATATATATACAACACACACACACACACACACACACATATATATATATATATATACACACATTACAGGTGAAAATAAGAATGGGGTGTAGGTCACACACATTGACACATATATCATATATATTATAAAAACAGTGAATGTTCTTATGTTTGTATATTTGTTTGTATATTTGTGCGCTATAGGAATCCGAACTCATTAACATTACTACCCTCGTACTGTGTTGACCGACCTAGACAAAATTTGGCCGGTCAAGGCCATCATTTGACAACAACTTAGATAATAGGAATAGGTTTCAAACCAACTGTCACCTAGCTTTATAAAAGAAAGCCCCTTCCCCATTCAAAAGAAATTTTGTTTAAACTTTAAGTTATGTGGGAAATAAACTCTGTTTATCAGCAATGTCCCCAGAGAGTCTATTGTGATTTTTAGCCAAATGAGTTTTAAAGGCCACTTACCTCGACAAGTTTATCATACCTCACTGATCCATGGCTTGAAATAAAGTCGAAACCGATCAGAAATATATGTACTGATAAATGAATCACGTTTTGATAATAATCATATATATATATACCTGGATAAATATTTGTTTGTATATTTGACTGACTATAGACTATTGGAGTCCGATTTGACACAACCTAGATACAGACAACACAGTAATAAACTCTGGTTTATCAATGTACTCGAGACCACAGAAATATATTACTGAAAATGCTTTTCAGTCACCACAGTAATACCTGGATAAAGGGGACAGACAACACAGTAATATCTGGATAAAAGGGGCAGTCAGTAATATCTGGATCACCACAGAAATATTGGATAAAAGGACAGTAATAACTCGATAAAAGGGACAGACAATATTGGATAAAGCAGGACCTGGATAATAACAGTAATATCTAGATAAAAGGGAAGTCACCACAGTAATGCATTGATAAAGGGACAGTCACACAGTAATACCTGGATAAAGGGTCACCACAGTACATTGCTAAAAGGACAGACAGCACAGTAATACCTGGTTAAAGGGGACATACCCTGGATAAAGGAGAGTCACCACAGTAATATCTGGATAAAGGGACAGTCACCACAGTAATACATTGCTAAAGGGACAGACAGCACAGTAATACCTGCATTGAAAGGGAGAGTCACCACAGTAATATCTAGATAAAAGGGACAGTCACCACAGTAATGCATTGATAAAAGGGACAGTCACCACAGTAATACCTGGATAAAGGGACAGTCACCACAGTAATACCTGGACAACAGCACAGTAATACCTGGTTAAAGGGGACAGGGAGAGTCACCACAGTAATATCTGGATAAAGGGAAAAGTCACACAGTAATACATTGCTAAAAGGGACAGACAGCACAGTAATACCTGGTTAAAAGGGACAGTCAGCACAGTAGTAACTGGATAATCACCTAATACCTGGATAAAGGGAGAGTCACCACAGTAATATCTAGATAAAAGGGACAGTCACCACAGTAATGCATTGATAAAAGGGACAGTCACCACAGTAATACCTGGATAAAAGGGACAGTCACCACAGTAATACATTGCTAAAAGGGACAGACAGCACAGTAATACCTGGTTAAAGGGGACATACAGCATAGTAATACCTGGGTAAAGGGAGAGTCACCACAGTAATATCTGGATAAAAGGGAAAAGTCACCACAGTAATACATTGTTAAAAGGGACAGACAGCACAGTAATACCTGGATAAAAGGGACAGTCAGCACAGTAGTAACTGGATAAAGGGAGAGTCACCACAGTAATATCTGGATAAAAGGGAAAGTCACCACAGTAATACATTGCTAAAAGGGACAGACAGCACTGTAATATATGGCTAAAGGGGACAGACAGCACAGTAATACATGGTTAATGGAGACAGACAGCACAGTAATACCTGGCTAAAGGGGAGAGACAGTACAGTAATACCTGGATAAAGTGGCATTCACCACAGTAATATCTGGATAAATGGGAAAGATAGTACAGTAATACCTGGTTAAAGTGACAGACAGCACAGTAATATCTGGATAAAAGTGAGTCACCACAGTAATATCTGGATAAGAGGGACAGTCACCACAGTGATACCTGGATAAAAAAGTTAAGTATACCTTAGTTTAACCAGACCACTGAGATAAAAGGGATAGACAGTACAGTAATACCTGGTTAAAGGGGACAGTCAGCACAGTAATACCCGGTTGAAGGGGACAGACAGCATAGTAACACCTGGATAGGAGGGACAGTCACCACAGTATTGCCTAGATAAAAGGGACAGACAGTACAGTAACACCTGGTTAAAGGCGACAGACAGCACAGTAATACCTGGATAAAAGGGACAGAGAGTACAGTAATACCTGGTTAAAGAGGACAGACAGCACAGTAATGCCTAGATAAAAGGGACAGACAGCACAGTAATACCTGGTTAAAGGTGACAGACAGTACAGTGATACCTGATTAAAGGTGCCAGGCAGCACAGTAATACCTGGATAAAAGGGACAGTCATCAGTTAATACCTAGATAAAAGGGACAGTCACCACAGTAATTTCTGAATAAAAGGGACAGTCATCACAGTAATACTTGGATAAAAGGGACAGACATCCCAGTAATACCTGTCAGTTCATCCACGACTGTTCGAAGGGTGAACATTCGCATGAAAAAAAAGCAGAACTTTCAGTCGGACTGTCAACACAAACCCCTCCCCCTCTCCCTTCTCTCTTCACTACATCTTCCCCTTCCCCCTTCCCTTGAATATTGCAATATAATATGGTACCCACACTACCAAAAGGATATTGCACAAGTAGAGAGTGTACAAAGGTCCTTTACAGCTAGAATAGAAGAAATTAAGGACCTTGACTACTGAGGAAAGACTACAATTCTTAAATTTATATAGTCTTGAAAGGAGAAGAGAATGCTACATGACAATTCAGGCATGGAAACAGATAGAAGGAATTACCGAAAACATCATGGAGCTAAAATATCAGAAAGAGCAAGCAGAGGTAGATTGATAGTGCCCAAAACTATACCAGGAAAACTAAGGAAAGCACACAGGACATTAATCCACCACGCACCAGCATCGATAGTGCAGCGTCTATTCAATGCGCTACCAGCTCATCTGAGGAACATATCAGGAGTGAGCGTAGATGTGTTTAGGAATAAGCTCGACAAATATTTAAGATGCATCCCAGACCATCCAAGATTTGAAAATGCAAAATATACCGGAAGATGCATTAGCAATTCTCTGGCAGACATCAGAGGTGCCTCACACTGAGGGACCTGGGGCAACCCGAACGAACTGTAAGGTCTGTAAGGTGTAAAGTAAGGTCTCTTCCCTCCCCCTCCCCATCCCCTTTCCCTTTTCCTTCCCCCTGCTGTGTTGGTCAGCTAGTATATTTGTATACATAAATATACATATGTATATATATTCATATAAATAAATATATGTATCTATACACACACACATATATATATATATATATATATATATATATATATATATATATATATATATATATATATATATATATATATATGAATGTCTTTTACTGTAATAATACAGTATTATATGAAGATAAGAAGGCCCATAAAACACTATTTGAACGCTTGCAACCATATATTTCGGGCACTAGCTCCTGTGCCCCAGTTCACTGGAAAAATATGGACAGATGATGTTACAAGGACGACATAGACGCTTTAATCCTCAGACCGCTTATAGTGAAGAAGATGTTCCAGGGCACAAGACCACCAAAATCGACGCCAAACGGGAGTTAATGGGCCGAAAACCACTAGGAAACCGTTTCCTCTCCTCCTTCTTAGGAAACGGTCACCTGCATACCATCGGAGACTTAATGCCATACCTATATATGCTTTGTATATATACCCTTGTAACATTTCATCTGTCCATATTTTTCCAGTGAACAGGGGCACAGAAGCTAGTGCCCGAAATATATGGTTGCAACGTTCAAATAGGGTTTTATGGGCCTTCTTATCTTCATATACATATACACACACACACATACATATATATATATATATATATATATATATATATATATATATATATATATATATGCATATATGCTAAGAAAGTTAACTCTCTCAAGGCAACTCGCTTTTCAAGGATAAAGTAAAAGTCACATTGTTACTTAAGTTTATGACAGACGGTCGTGGGAATTTGCCCCTCCAAATCTCATTCTGATTTTCCTTGGTGGTTTTAATCCTCTTTTGAGATCTGTGACTGCGATAAACCTTCTTACTCCAGATTAATGGCCCGAACTCAGAGAAGATGTTTGGCTGAAATGACCACAAGGCACTGATTAAAGGCTTCCACACCTTCTGCATGGCTTGGGGAACAGATACTGGCCAACCTTAGCAAAAAAGAGAAAGTCGGGCACTTTAACCAGCCAGCAGGCACATCTAATCGCATTTAACCGCCAGCCTCACCCAAGGAGAGAGTTGGAAATACCCAGGATGCATCTGGAATCAAAAAGCCAGTAATCCTCGGAGCTAACAACTAGCCCTGCATTGTGGAGATTGAGGGAGAGACCAGAACATGCCAACCAGGCCACATCTTTTGACTTCCCGCTCCGTCAGAGTGAACTTCCCTCAGTGACTGAATGCCTCTGTCCTAGTATCTGCAACGCCAGTTCCAATCCCCTCCCAACTCTCCCATCCCCCCATTGGTATGACTACAAGAATTCAGAACTGAGGTACAGTAAAATGAAATTGAGGCTGTCCAGTCACATAGCTTTTTCTTCTTCTGAACGTTTCCATTTCAAAGTGCAATTCTTATACAGAGCTGACCTGTCATATGAAACTCGTGCCGTATGTTTATTCAGTAGTGTTTTATGAAAAGAGGATTTCTGTCACCATCAGTGCTAGCCTTTTATCCTGGTTATTATCGTGAATTCACCCAGCGATCGTATGCCTTTCTCTATTGCAGAAAGGAGTGCTTGCTGCTGTGAATCACTTGGTTGGTTGCACCGAGGAAATTCCAATTGCAACCTTATGAACCGGGTCATTAAAGTGTTATTCCCAGCACCTAGTTAATGTCTATTATTCATTTTATGTGTGGCAGCAGGACCCTAGTGGCCTGCCTTATTTCTCCTTATCTTCTGATGTTGTTGTAAATACATGTAATTTTGTTATACTAAGAGTTTATCTCCAGAATCCTCCCTCTAAAGTAGGGCCTTCAGCCCCCGTTCCTTATTATTTTTACCCTTGTAGGTGATACAGTCAGATTTGCTTCATCCTTTTGTCAAGTTTCCTTCTCCCCCACCTTCAAGCGTAAGAATATATATATTCATATAGATAAATAAACGAACATAAATATGTATTTATGCATGTATGTATACATATGTTTTGTCTTTCAAGGTAAAAAGCATTTTAGACCTAAAATAGCATCCGGTGAAATACGGTCAAAATAAAGTGAGGAGAATTTCAACAAAGTCCCTTCCTCCTGCGTCTACGGTACTTGGAATCTTGCTCGAGACGAAGACAAACGTTTTAGAGGATAAAGTCAATTCGTTTTCGCTCTTAAGGGCAACTTCAACTTCTGGAGTGCTCTAGGAAGTGTTTGAGTCTGTTTATGGAAAATATAAATAGAGAGAGAGAGAGAGAGAGAGAGAGAGAGAGAGAGAGAGAGAGAGAGAGATCTTGAAATACATTTTGTTGTGTGACTGTTTCTAATGAGATAAAAAAGGAAAATGTTGTGTTCTTCACTATAGACAATAGAAAATTATGCGTTTCGCCTATAATGTGATTTTTGACTTTGTAAACTGTTATATTTGCAATGTCCATAATAACTTATTAACTTTCTTTATTTTCTCACACCATTATGGATACGCTTATCACTACAAGCCTTTGGATCCAGTTGGGGAATAAATGAAGAAACCCTACGTACCGTAATAGGATTCGAACTCAAGTCTGATAATTATGATTAGGTTAACCTAAACCGCTCTGCCATGGAACTAGATATTACTGGAATACTATTTCTCAACAGCTGTAAAAAACTTGAGATAGGCAAAAGTAATATATTTCCGAAAAGTGTTATTTTATATTAAAAATTCTTTAAATAATAAGGATTCGTTATTGGCCTCTGAGATAAAACTTTGCCAAAAGATCAAGTGATAAATATGAAGCTCTCAATTTTGTTAGAGCATTAGTAAGAAAACACGGACACAAGATTATGACAAAAACTTAGCGATAAACTATCAGATTTATTAAAGTGTATACAGTTACAGGCACTATTCCAGTAAAGGCAGATAAATTATATCATTGAAATCCACCATCGTGCTATATATATATACAGTATTCGTAAGGTAATTTAGGCTGATGTAAAATATATGGATAAAATTTGAGTACTGTATCACTGCAAGTGTAAATGTAACTGAAGTTGCCACTTGATTAAGATAAGACCAATTTTCATGGTTTTTTTTAAATTATGACCTACCCTAGGAACTTGTCTTCTTCAAGGGGTTACAACAATGGAACGCAAAGTAGAAATTCAGTACCATATTCTGACTTCATCAGGCATTGGTGAAGACTCTACTGGTTTAGGGATATTACAATACTCAGAATATTCCAACATATCCTCGTAGAGTATTTAATTATATCCATGTTCTTTGGGACTGGCAATGGAGGGTTGCCACAGATGCAGCAGAAACTCTGGTGATGGCGACAGTTATGACGTAATACGGTCTGTTGCTTCATTGTACCTGAATGAGATATTTTGTCTTTGGATTTTACTTTATACCAAACTTCCTCTTCCTCAAATACTTCGTTCGTCATCCTTTTGAGGAGAAAACCTAGTCTTGTTCTCCTTAATCATGTGTGGGTGTGTATGTGTGTGTGTTTGAATACGTGTCTGAATACATTCATGCACATGCACGTGAACCCAGGCATTCTCCCAAGCATTTGCAATGCTGATTTTGTCTAATGCATTTCCCTTGCAACTTTTCTCCTCCTGCGAAGACATGATACGCGATCTTGGCTTGATCTTATTCTGCTCAGCGTCTCGGCAATGATATTAAATGTCTCACGAAGGATGCAAAGTGAAGCTAAAACAATGGAAGCGAGCGATGCGCAAGGGAAATTGCCTGAAGTCGTCTTTCTTTATTCCAGCAAATTACTTTTCCTGAGTTATTCGTTGTATCTCGTAATGCGCACATGCATTCATTCATACAAAAAATCTATGCACGTATTCTCATATATAAATATGTGTATTATTTCCGAGGTAGAGCGAATTGGATATTAAACGACATCTGTAGCTATTGTTTGTGAATATATACACACAAACATACAAAAACACACACACATGTATATATATATGTATGTATATATATATATATATATATATATATATATATATATATATATATATATATATATATATATATATATATGTTTATATAGAGCATATGTCCACAAGGAATGTTAAATAACAGAATGCAAGACCTTTTGCCTTTACTTCAAGGCATTTTAAAGTAAACTGCATACAATGGGGCAACAGATTGCAAAGAATATCAGGTTTTTACAAGCAACAGCTAAGATTCAAGGAGCATTAGCCATTTTAATGCACACAAAGGACATTATATTTTAAGTGGATCTTCAGGTGAGGAACCGCTGTTTAGGATCAACTGAGGTACTGGATAAAGTAAGGAGAGGCGGAAGACAACATGGAGGACTGAGATTATTTAGTTTCTCTTTTAAATTGCCTTCAAATATCTTGTGCCTAATGGGGGTAAGAGTGTATAGACTTGGGTTTAAATTAATGTTATCTTCCATTGTTAGCTGGAGTAATGCAGACTCCTAAAGATTTCTAGAGGCAATATTTTTATATCTTATTGTTATACTACTGTGGGACCAATATTTTCTGCGTGATTTTTCACTTAGGTGTACAAAAAGAATGTTATTATTTTGGCCAATTCTAACTAAATATTAATCTTGATTTACTCTATCATATAATTCCTCACTTGTCTGGCCCAAATGAAATGAATCATAATCCATACATGGGACTTTATGAACAATGTCGCTAGCCTGATGAGGACAATTTCCTATAGGCACGATTCTTTCAGTGTTATTACATGAAAAGATTACGTTGGCATTGAACAATTCCAACAATGATTTGATGGACATAAAGCCGATGAAATGTGACAAACAAGGGAATTCTAAAGTTATTCTGACTTTAATTTGCTTTTAGTATAAAAAGACTCCACAGTCTCATTATAGCAAGTATCTAAAATATTTCCTTAACGTTGTGTAGTTCTTTATCCAGGAACTTGGGAGTGACAACTGGTAATGCTCACAGGAACACTGAAGAGAATATGGATTTTTTTTTATTAATATGATTTCCTCCCAAGACTAATGTACATAGGTTAAATTATTTGTTGTTTATCATGATATAGTAAATTTACACTGAAACTGCTCGCGTCGGATAACAATGTCTCAAAACGGCAAGCAACCATCTTTTTCTGCTCCTGGAACGAATTTGATAGCCGGAACTCGATCATTCATCTTTTCCAAGAGGTTATTTATATTTACGTCTTTAGATAAAACAACAAAAATGTCGTCTGTATACCGCAAAATATCGTCTGTATACCGAGATCGTGGGACAGGCATTTGAATACTCTTAGGAACAGCGTTTCTCAAAAACCGCTCACGTAAATTTGAGAGAACTGGTGATACAGGGCTACTTATTGCCGTACCAAATGTTTGTTTATAGAATTGATTCTAAATCTGACGGTCACTGGTAAATCCAATCTAGTTCATTCATTTTTGAGATACTAATATTGTACCTATTCAATAGGCAAATAACATTAATTTAAGCCAAGTTCTATATACTCCGGTCCCCGTAGGGAGCTAGTGCCGTCAGTGCACCTCATGTGGTACACAGTAGGCATTACTTAAGGTTTCTTTGCAGCATCCCTTCTCCCCTTAGCTGCAACCCATTTCATTCCTTTTACTCCACCTTCGTTCATACTCTCTTTCTTCCATCTTACTTTCCACCCTCTCAAAAAATTGGTTCATATTGCAACAGCGAGGTTTTCCTCCTGTTACACCTTTCAAACGTTTTTACTGTCAGTTTCCGTTTCAGCACTGAGTGACCTCATAGGTCCCGGTGCCTTGCCTTTGGCCTAAATTCTATAATCTATTCTATTCTATAAATTCTTGGACCTATTCTGCACGAAAAGTTTGCCAGAAATTTAAAAGGCAAACTGAATTTTACCAGAAATCTACAAGGCAAACTAAAGAATCTCAGTAATCCTTGTTAATGTTCCCTGCCTCTCGTTAGTTAATCCAGTGCCTGAGTTAATCCTTTGCAGCTGTTCCTCACCTGAAGACCTGCCTCAAGTGTAATGACCTTTGTATGCAATGAAATGGTTATGTACCTTTTTCATCTTAGTTGCTGCTTGTGAAACCAAGTCTTCTTTTGTTCCTTAGAAAAGGCGAAAGAGTTTGCACTCTGATGTTTCGATTTCTTTGAGGACATTAACTCTGTTTATATTTTATACCACGTTTTAATTCCTATAACAGAAGATAATGCATACATACATACAAAAATTCTCACATACATATACACACGCATATATATATGTATATATATATATATATATATATATATATATATATATATTATATATATGTATATATATACATACATACAAACATATATATATATATATTTTCATGTATGTTACTGAAGGGGAGTTTTTTATTTGATAATAAGTTCGTCGTCCCGTGGGCTCGAACCAGCGAAGGACAAGAACTCAGGACTACAGTGGACGCATTAACCCACACGGCCAGCAAGTGAGGTATAAGTGGATATCGGCTCCCATGTACAAATCCCCGTCGAACTCAGGTGTTTGTATTTAGAGACGATATCCACCCACCTCTGCCATGTTGACCGTGTAGTGCGTTTGTCGCACGCAGCCATATTATGACTTTCTATCACATCACCGTGATTCATATACAATCAGTAAGCTACAAACGTCCTTTAATATCCAATTCGCTCTACCTCGGAAATAATATATTTTCATATATGTTACCGAAGGGGAATTTTTTAGTTGATAAGAAGTTCGTCATCCTGTGGGCTCGAACCAGCGAAGGACAAGAACTCAGGACTACAGTGGACGCAATAACCCACACGGCCAGCAAGTGAGGTATAAGTGGATATCGGCTCCCATGTACAAATCCCCGTCGAACTCAGGTGTTTGTATTTGGAGACGATATCCACCCACCTCTGCCATGTTGACCGTGTAGTGCGTTTGTCGCACGCAGCCATATTATGACTTTTTATCACATCACCGTGATTCATATACAATCAGTAAACTATAAACGTCCTTTAATATCCAGTTCGCTCTACCTCGGAAATAATATATTTTCATATATGTTACCGAAGGGGAATTTTTTAGTTGATAAGAAGTTCGTCGTCCTGTGGGCTCGAACCAGCGAAGGACAAGAACTCAGGACTACAGTGGACGCATTAACCCACACAGCCAGCAAGTGAGGTATAAGTGGATAGCGGCTTCCATGTACAAATCCCCGTCGAACTCAGGTGTTTGTATTTGGAGACGATATCCACCCACCTCTGCCATGTTGACCGTGTAGTGCGTTTGTCGCACGCAGCCATATTATGACTTTATCACATCACCGTGATTCATATACAATCAGTAAGCTACAAACGTCCTTTAATATCCAGTTCGCTCTACCTCGGAAATAATATATTTTCATATATGTTACCGAAGGGGAATTTTTTAGTGATAATAAGCTCGTCGTCCTGTGGGCTCGAACCAGCGAAGGACAAGAACTCAGGACTACAGTGGACGCATTAACCCACATGGGTTCTAAATCACCACTTTGCATCTGTACATAAACATTAATTCCTCGGTGCCAGTATCCCAGTGTCTCTCAAAACATTCCTTTTTATTTTTATTAAGGTTTACGTTACGTCTTTTGTTGGGGTTATTATTTAAAAAGTGTTACGACAATCACTGAGTTTCCGAACCTAACACGTGCTGGGACTCCCTTGGAAATTTCTTATCACAAGGAAACCAAGAAATCCAACCAACTAGTTCTCTGCGAACAAACCCGCTCCCTACAAGGCAAAACCAAAAATTTTTTCAGGAATGAGCAAACGCTCCCAGAACCAAGCCTTAAGATTCATGCTATTAGCCAGCCAAGTCTGTGCGTAAATTCGAGCCAACGTCCTACGAGACAAAATTAAAATCAAACAAGCCAGTTCCTGCGAACAAATCACGTCCTATGAGGCAAACCAAAAAACCCAACCTTCGTCGCAGAGACGGATATACCTTCAGTTGTTCATAGTTATAGGTAATCTCTCAGGCCTTACCTGCCGATTAGTTCATTTCATCTTCTGATTGTTCTTAAACTTACCCTGAAGTGTTTTGCTTACAGCTGCCTTGTAAGCAGAGCCCTCAGCTCAGTTAAATTCCCCCTTTTCTTTGTTTTTTACGATTTCCTGAATCAACAGCATTAAGATATTATAAAATTATTGAGGTACGTAAACAAATCATTCATTTAGAGTCTATAACTGGCTCACGATAAGCTTTTCCCCACGTAAAATCGTAAATATACATACATATATATATATATATATATATATATATATATATATATATATATATATATATATATATATATATATATATATATATATATATGTATATATATATATATATATATATATATATATATATATATATATATATATAGAGAGAGAGAGAGAGAGAGAGAGAGAGAGAGAGAGAGAGAGAGCTCAGTATTAGAGTACAGGCATCACATTTGCAAGGTCCGTGTTTTAATCCCTGCTTATGTCAAAGTGTCGACCCAACTATGAATGATTATTTGTCAGCTGTGGTAAAAAAAAAAAATAGTCATAAATCTCATCTACAGAGACTTTGAGAACAAATAAAAAGAAACAAAAAGTGAACCTAATGAATAGCAAAATGAAATTTTGAGTTCACAGTGATAGATGACATTGAAGATAGTGAATGAAGCGCAATTTCACCATAATTCCTTATTGCCCAGACAGTTGCTGAAGCACAAAAACATAAGTATAATAAATATATTTCAGTTACCAATAACTACCCTGTAAGTCTGCTTACAAAAATTCGAGTGCATGTTTACGTGGATATGTGTAGCTGAAATAATTTAACAAGACTCGTAAGAAAGTAGGTTAACCATCTCAGCTGGAATTCGTCTTCCAAGTTAAGTCTGATGGAATAATAAACGGATGATCTTTCTGGGGTCTTGAGCAAGTTGGCATTAGGCAAAAGACAGGCAAAACCTCACGGAATCAAGCTTAATGACTGTGAAGAGAGAGAGAGAGAGAGAGAGAGAGAGAGAGAGAGAGAGAGAGAGAGAGAGAGAGAGAGAGAGAGAGGAACTGCCATAAAACTTTCTTCCAACCGAATCCAAGCTCTTGAATTCTCACACTGTCACTGTTTTTTCACATCAGTTCCTAAAACCTTCTCTTGTTTAAGACGCAGCTCTGAAGCTTCCTTTGGAGTTTTACTTTCTTGTACTTTTGACCTTCGGGTTTGGAACACATGACGAGTAAAAAGCGAAGCAATGCAGCTGGAGGCAGGATAGAAGTTGCAAAAACTTCTGCAACTTTTACAACTGTCTACATATATATGTGTAGAAATACGTATGTATATATATATATATATATATATATATATATATATATATATATATATATATATATATATATGTATATTTATATGAGTAATTACATATATATATGTATATACACATTTAAATATATATATATATATATATATATATATATATATACAGTATGTATATATATATATATATATATATATATATATATATATATATATATATATATATATATATATATATATATATATATATATATATATATATATATATATATATATATATATATATATATATAGAGAGAGAGAGAGAGAGAGAGAGAGAGAGAGAGAGCGAGAGAGAGAGAGAGAGAGAGAGAGAGAATATAACCTTAAGCTGATAATCGGTTTTCTAGCTTATCAGAACAACAATCATCCCGCTATGAAATCATACGAATTTACAACAATTAGCAATAAAACATGAGAACAGCAATCATAATCACCAGCTTATAGACAAAAACAGACAGAAATCTTTCACTCCTACGTTTATCTGTTTGATAACGTCACCTCTTTTAAAGAGCGCTCTTTTTGTATTATAATTCCTCACGTCACATACGAAAACACTAGAAGCGTTACCAAAAAGGAAGATGATAATAATTTCTGAGAGGCAGAAGCACGGAAATTAATATATAATAGAAGTGAAAATGTGAACAGTAAATTTTTATAACGATTGGATAAAAGAAGCCTCTTAATTTGAATAAAAGATAGTTTACTACATAAATTTTACAGAGAGAGAGAGAGAGAGAGAGAGAGAGAGAGAGAGAGAGAGAGAGAGAGAGAGAGATTCTTAAGAGGGCATTTAAAGGTACAGGAAAGTTTAAATAGAATTCATGCGTTTATTTCTCAGTGCACGTACCGGCATTCAGCAACATTTAAAGCGGCAACATTTCTCATGAGGATTATTGCATACCTTCTTATCTCTCTCTCTCTCTCTCTCTCTCTCTCTCTCTCTCTCTCTCTCTCTCTCTCTCTCTTCCTTCATATTCTTCCTACGAAGAGAGGAGGAGGAGGAGGGAGAAACGTCCTTTTAGAATTCTGGAACTTATCTCAGGAAATTCTCTTCATCACGAAAGCGAGTTCTTCTTTCTTTCTCGTCCGAGTGATTTAGTTTCTTCACTTTCGGATGTTGCTTTTTCTTTCTGTGTGTGTGTATGTGTGCGTGTGTGTGTGTGCTTTGAGAGAACGAACGAGGGACTTTCTCGGCATACTAAAAGGAAACGGCCAATGCTCTGCCAAAGACCAAGATTTCAAAAAGAAGAAAAAGACATAATCAGGTTGTTCCAATACCCGACTTTCTCCAGGCCCTCTTTCTCTTTGTATATCTGTTATACTCGGCTCGTTTGTTGGTTTTAATATTTCCATTATGGGAGATTACAGAATTCAGCGAAAATAGGAAATTTCTAATTGAGATATGGATTAAATTTAATAAGTTGATACCATAAATGATAAGTGGTTGAGAATGAGTATTTGTCTTTTGCAGGCTCTGACTCAGCTGGGCACCTGGGACCATTCCCCGCTGGCCAAAAACGCTAAGGGGGTCAGGAGGGCATAATTTGTATGAGTTTCGCTTACGTCCTCCGAAGGCGATACATTTTTAAGCAGGAGTTCACTAAGAAGAAAGTTGCCTGCCCTAAAGACCTCATATGGCTTTATACGTTGTGACTTTAGGGAAACAAGGTCATATCTATAACCGATTTGCATTGACAAAAAAGTTACATTCAGGTTCAACTACTATTATTCTATAAGTACGGTATCATGTGGCTTTCAGCCTCACCATTTTGAAAATAATGATGCATTTAAACGGAAAGTTCTCACTTCCAGGAATCACTCTTTTATTTAAAGTATCAGTAGATGATAAAGATGAGGAGAGAGAGAGAAAGTTAAATTTAGTATACCTTAGTTTAACCAGACCACTGAGCTGATTAACAGCTCTCCTAGGGCTGGCCCGAAGGATTAAACTTATTTTACGTGGCTAATGACCAATTGGTTACCTAGCAACGGGACCTACAGCTTATTGTGGAATCCGAACCACATTATACCGAGAAATGAATTTCTAACACCAGAAATAAATTCCTCTAATTCTTCAGTGGCCGGCCGGAGAATCGAACGCGGGCCTTGGCGAGTGCTAGGCGAGTAGGATATCGACCCCTCCAATGAAGAACTAGGAGAGAGAGAGAGAGAGAGAGAGAGAGAGAGAGAGAGAGAGAGAGAGAGAGAGAGAGAGAGAGAGAGAGAGAGAGCGTAACGAAATATATTACAGCCACCTATCGGAACCACTCTTTTGTTTAAACTAACTATAGGTTATACTGATGATGATGATGTTGATGATGATGGTAATTAGGAGAGAGAGAGAGAGAGAGAGAGAGAGAGAGAGAGAGAGAGAGAGAGAGAGAGAGAGAGCATATTACAGGCGCCTGTCAGACTCACCTTTTATCTAAACTACACATAGGTGATAATGATGGTGATGATAATTGAGAGAGAGAGAGAGAGAGAGAGAGAGAGAGAGAGAGAGAGAGAGAGAGAAAGAAACATTACAGACGCCTGTCGGACTCACTCTTTTTCTAAACTGTCTATAGGTAACAATGATGATGATGATGATAATTGTGTGTGTGTGTGTGTGTGTGTGTGTGTGTGTGTGTGTGAGAGAGAGGGTGAGAGAGAGCACAACGAAACATATTACGGACGCCTGTCGGAACGGAATACTAAACAGGATCTCTCTCTCGCACTGCAGTTATTTTCCAAACAACTGCAACAGACGGAGCGGTGGATTTTCCCCAACGCGAAACAGACGCGAGAAGAAAAATGGATTTAATTACTCGGCAAGCGATGAATTAATTATAGTTTTTTCTTTTTTTTTGGCGAGGGGGAAGTGTAAGGATTAATTTCTTGTCTATGCGATAGATTTTTTTCTTATATAATCGCCCATTAATCCCTTTACATAACACGAAATATGAAAATAATTTCGATTTCCATAAATTCACTATAAAGAGATGCTTCGTTGTCTGATTTGTTATGTAAGATAACTGATATTCAATAATATTGGGCACTGACTGATGAATCCTTGTGATAATTAGCAAAGAAAGTTTTACAAGGTAATCATGTAATAAATAACTGTAGATATTAATGCAGTATTAAAATACTATATATACTACATTCTATTTTATATATATATATATATATATATATATATATATATATATGTATATATATTTATATATATATACATATAATATATATATATATATATATATATATATATATATATATATATATATATATATATATATATATATATATATATATATATATATATATATATATATATATATATATATATATATATATATATATATATATATATATAATTTAAGCATAACGTGATATGGAGTCAAAACGCTGTTCAGATTTGCTAACACGGATTACTGAGGAATAAAAAGTAATTGCCTTTGTTTAGGTATTAATCATTTTTGTGTTACATGGTTCACAGAATTAATTGCTTCTGTTTATTTTGAAATACAACACATTCGCTTTTCATATAACGAACACAAATAAATAATTTGATTTACGCCAATGTAACGAAGTTCAAAAATATTTGGTCTAACAAAAATGGCTCTGAATCATATATATCTGTGTATGTACAGTATGTATATATAAATATATATATATATATATATATATATATATATATATATATATATATATATATATATATATGTATACATATATATATATACATATATATATATGTATATGTATACATATATATATACATATATATATATATATATATATATATATATATATATATATATATATATATATATATATATATATATATATATATATATATATGTAGTTGCTGTCTGGTCGAATCCACTGAGATTACGAATCATTTATCAATTATAATTCCCCTTCGATATTACTGTATTTCCGAGTTAAAGGAATTGAATATTAAACATTTATAGTTTAATGTCTGTGTGTGAAAAAATGTCACGGTGGTGTGACAAAAATTCATAAATACATAAATAAATATATACATATATATATATATATATATATATATATATATATATATATATATATATATATATATATACCGGTGTTTCGAAATTTGAGCCCCTTCCCCCTCCTCAGAACAAATGGAAAGTTATGAATTTTTCTACTATAGCCTATCTCCAAGTACACTATTTTAAATTTCTATAAAGCTATTTTTCATTTTACATTTCTTCTATTTTCGGACTGAGTGATGGAGTTAGATACAGCCATGGCTAACGACTCGGAGGAAATCAGATGGATTGACCAAATCCGGGCTATAACCTTCAGAGAGGCCAGGGATGCTGGCGCATCCTTCATTTCATGTTCCTGGATAGCTAAATACATTAAAAGAGATGAATCCTTTGTTAAAAGAAACTGGAACAAAAATCCATATGACTGTCATCGCGAAAAGAGTGAGAATCTTGGAAGGCCTGAAGTCCTTTCTCAGGAGCCAAAAGACATCATAGCTGAGGCAGTGGGTAGACCAGGAAAGTCTACATAAATTGGCGCTTGAACTAGAAACAAAAAGGGGAAAGAAGAGAAGTTATAGTGCTGTATATTGTGAGTTGAAAAAATCTGGTATCAAGCCATTTCATGTTATCAGCAAGCCCAACATCACTCAGCAACAGAGAGAAGACCGTGCATGGTTTTGTGGTACATTTCTTAAAGACTGGGATGACGCTGACTTTCTCCATGTTGCCGCATCAGATGAATTATTTATTTACACAGTCAGGAAGCCAAATCATAAAAATGACATCATTTGAGCTGCAAAGTTGGATGATGTCAGCGATGACGTGCGCTATCGCCAAGTTGTGAAATTTCCTGAATGTTTGGGAATTTTTCTCTGTTTCAAAGCCAAACGGTTAATGTGGATCATCAAAGAAAAAGGAAACTCATGGAATGGCAAATACTTCAGAGAAACTGTCCTTACTGGTGGAGTATTTCCTTTCCTCAAAGATCCTGAAAATTTGTTATCTGTTGAAGAAGTCACATTTTTGCATGATAAGGCACCATGTTTCAAGGCTCTTCAGACACAGGAGCTGCTTCGAAACAGTGGTATCGATTTCTTCTCGTCAAGTGAATTTCCAGGTAGCTCCCCTGACCTTAATGTGCGTGAAAACATTGGCAGTATCTTAAAGGATCGTGTTGAAGCGCACACAGTGAACTATGATGGTATACCAAGCCTCAGCGACCTGAGAAGAGAGGTGACCGAAGTGCTCAGGGAAATGGAGCTTGAGTCTCAGCTTTTCTGCGATTTGCTGAAACCATACC